>NW_010242657.1:36311-61537 GCF_000690775.1 Eurypyga helias | reverse complement strand
CTGCTCCCGCCGGACGGGCCGAGCTCCGGGATACGGGCTGTCGGGGAGGGCTGCTCCCGGTGCTGGTGCGACAGGAAGCGCTCGGCCCCGGTGGAGATCGCGGCGAGGAAGGAAGGTGGATCTGTTTCGCAAAGGGTGTTGGCTTTTTGGCAGCGGGGGGTAATTAAAGCGCCGATTCCCCGGGCATGGCCTGGTGGTTGTCAAGGGACAGCTGTGATTTTTCTCGGTATCTCCACCTCTGCCTTAAACGTAGGTTTGAAAGTGCACTGGTAACTCGCCTTTTATATATAGCTTACTATGAGGAACAGGAGTTGAGTCATCTCTCCTGTCTAACATCCTGAGTACTTTGGGAGTAGCTTTGCTGCGAGCACGGCCTCTGACAAAGCAGAGGAGAAGAGCTAGAAATAGCTGCTCGCAAGTTGACCGCATCTGCCATCCTCGCCCCTGGAAGTCAGGTTGCTGAGCATCCAGAGCGCTTAGCGTGCCATCTGGGACGTGAAGCTTTTTCATCCTACGGACAGAAGGCATTGAAATAGAACCTTGAGGCAGGGGAACGATCTGGCTGCTTAGTCCAGCCAAGTTAGCGGGTAGGAGGTAGAACCTCCCATGGTTCTTGTCTCCATTTTTGGGTTCAAAGTCTGGAGATAAAAGTTGTGATACGTAGCCACTCCTTGGAGGTACCTTCTAGGCGTGGCCAGTTAGGAAGAAACACAGCTGGAGAGGCTACTTTTAGAATTCTGGTGTGTTTGTAGTATTTTCCTGGGAATGTTTGAAATTATCAAAACATTTAGAGGGACAGGATATGGGATGCTAAACTTGCAATCTGGTGGTGGGGGGAAGGGACATTTCTGAACCCTTTGAAGCTTTTGAAGCCTAGAACTCTTTGCATTACACCTTGCTGTAGTACCGTGTGGGCAGGAATCGGCAATCTGTGACTCTGGGCAATTTGGTCATTTAATTCTGTTAAGTGTTGCCCTGACACGTACCAATTGGAGCTTTTGGGACAAGCACAGCACTACTTTGATTTTTCTCCTCCCTTCTTACAGCTGCATCCAAAAGGATGAAATGTTCAGCAGTTCAGGAGGAGCTGGCTCCTTTAAGGAGGCTACAACCGCGTTGGGTACTGGCCATCAGGGTTTATTTTTGTAGGGGTCCTGCGTGTAGGTCTGGTACTTGCCACCTTCAGAATGTGCCCCTGGATCATCTGTTCCTTTTGATCTTGTGAGTCAGCGAACGCCGGAGGGGCAAGGGGAGTCGAGGAGTCATCAACGAGGAGTCATCAACGCTGATGTTGGGGGGTATTTGCTTGACTATCAGTCAAATTGACTATCAGCCTATCAACACAAATTGCCTTAGTTTCCCACTGAAGCGTGTTTTTTGAGGCCAAGCTACACGCGGACAGTAGGAGAAAATAAGCGGCTTATCCAATGGTGGATTATTTCATTTAGGGAATCTCTTTGTACTGAAGCCAGGAGAAGAGGATTAGTGGTGACCTGTAACGGGTATGGTAAGGAAAAGCTCCAGAGATTGCTACAGCTGCTGTTGCTGCTCTTGGATGCAAAGCCTTCCTCAGTGGCATGGTCCCCTCCTATTTTGCTGTCACATGATGCTGATGTATTTCATAGCAAATAGCAGTCGCACCTGACTTTATGTGGCCGTTAATGCTGATCAAGGGCTGGAGGTCTGGTATTCTTTTTAGGTGGAGTTTATCTTTTGTCACTAGTGTTTTCTCTAAAATTAGCTGTGCTTAGTATTTTTCCTTGAGCACACCTAAGCCTCCTGACTTTTCCCGAATTAAACTGAAAGCATTGGTTCATAGATACCCTTCTTATTCTGCTCAGAGAGGAGAATTGGCTCGTGAGCATGCATTGACTTAGCTACTATTAATTTTCAGTGCTTTACTTTTTTTTTTTAAATATCTTTCAGGTACGAGATGAGTAATGGGGTCTGGGTGGCCTGATTTGTCTTCACGCTTAATGTCTAACTTTGACTTGTATTCAAAGTTCAAGTTAAAGCCTGTGGTTGAAAACTATGAAGATGTTTTCCAGGAGCTGAAGTCTAGCAACCGAGATGGTGACAAGAGATTGTAGTACTTAGATTTGATTATCTGTGAACAGGATATGCTTAGCGAAGAGCTTTTCCTGGTTTTTAGTTCTCAATCTAGTCCTGTTACAGTTAACTGCCCCGTTATTTATGCAGACCCTTCTGAAGGGACGAGTTGAGTGTTATCTCTGCAAGAAGGGCAAGATAAGCCCTGTTCGTTGTAGGAGTTGGTTCATAAGAAATGTAAATCAGTGTGGATAGTTACAGCTGATGTAGCCAGTTCCGTGGAAGCCAGCGAAGCTGCGCCAGCTCACGTCAGCGGTGAATCCCTCTCCCTGACCCGTGCCACGTTCCTGTACCACTGGACAAGGTGGGCTTGTCTTGGCCTACAGCGCCTGGCCATCTCCACAGGAAAACCCATGCACGTGTCCGGAGTGCCCACCAGTACTATTGCATCTAGAAGCAGCGTTGGGCAAGGAGTTAGAAGCTTTATTATAAGCGTGTGTCTATACACAGCAGCAATGTCGCCCCTTATGCCATTTTCCAGAGAGGCATGTTTTCAGGGAGTACTGGTGAGAAGCGTTCGCTGCCTATTGCGGGGCTCTGCCTTTGAGCGAGGTGGAGGACATGAGCTGCTCTCATGCGAGGTAGGAACGAAGACAGGCGTTGGTGTCCTCGTCGCTTGGTTATGCACTCCTCTCCGTCTGTTATTTAGTCCGTGGTCATTTTCTCAATCTTTCGGATGATATGGAGAGGCTACTGTTTTTATTCATAAAGCGGTGGTTGAAAAGTTCACAAAAACAACCACCTTATTTTTCTCCTCTTTTGACTCCCACCCTTTCTCTCTCACACGCCCCTAGCAGCCATCGGCCTTCGTTTTGCGCAGCCCCGAGTTGCAGTTACTGAAGCCAGTGTGAGATGACACAGCTGAAAGTTCCCAGCCGTAGTCTAGTGCCGAAGTATTAGTCAGCACGGCATGAAGATTCACTTCTTTCCAGGTAGCTTTCACCCATAGTAATGTTTCTTGCTTCTAGAATGACTAGGACAACAGGGGCAACATCTGTCCTTGGTTGCAGTGTCCTAATTTCCGATCTAGCGTACAACGTTGCTTCACGGTGCATAGATGCAAACTTCTGGATTCTTCCTCTTTTGCCAACAACAATCTAAGAAGCCTCATTTTTGCAAACCCTTCCCTAGTGTTTCATGGTATCTTTAATTTATGATGTCTAACCTTAATGACTGTGACTGGAATTCAAGCTTTTATCCTCTCTTGAGGGGACGTATTTGATGCAGAAATAATGTCCTGCAGTCTAAAACGCTATAGTCTGCAGTGGTGGTGGTGTGATTTGAGATTTGTGCTGCAGATAGGAAATACCAGACAGCTATTAAAAATATCAGGCTTTTTAAATTTTTTTTATTTAAACTTAATTTGAGGGAGCTGGCTGGGGTGATCTAGTTGGTGAAATTTATTCATAACTTGACTCTGTCTTGCTTTAGAGCATGTTTTTTGTTTGCAGAATTTGGTCTTTAGCAATGGTCTTTGGGTACTCTGCTCTCTGGAGCAGCTACTGGGTTCTGATTCCTAGTCTGGGCTGGTGGCCTTTGGGCTGCACGGAGTCATCGAGTGCACTTAAAATAATGAATCAGCCCGTGAAACCATGAGCCTTGTGCACGCGGAAGGGGACAGCAGGGTATTGTAAGGGTTTTTTTCCCTACTCAGTGCCCTGGCACTGGAAACTGCCCTGCTGATTTTTGCTGTCTTCGCAGGAATGTTGAATTTGTATGAATGAAGAGGGAAGGAAAGGAAAGAAAGCTGTCTGAGTTTATCTGTGTGGCAAAGGTGCCTGTTTGTACAAGACCAAAGAACTGTTTTGGTCTGCTTGACAATGCCAGCTAGATCTCAATTTGTAAGCAGTTCAGGGTATGGCAAGGATCCCAGAGAAGCTGTCTTTCGATATTGGTGGCAGAATCGAGGCCCGTGGTTAGAGCTGGCATGACACAGCATGGAGAGAGGTATCACCCAGCAAAGCTGAGAGGGAAGAATGTTTGCACAACCCAGAGCTGCGAGAGGTGCTGCAGCCTGTTTTGTGCAAGGCTAGATAAATAACAGTGAACACAACGTTTTTATGGGATGAAAGCCCTGGAGCTGAGGCAGATCAGAAGCTATTTTGCAGGCCTTTCTGCTAGCCTGCTAACCTTTACGTGGTAAGCTGGGTCGCCTTTCAGCTGGAAGGCTGCAGTGAAACAGAGGCTGGGGTGATAATCCCTGACGAAAAGTCCTTCATGACTTTCGGAACTTCGCGGCTGCCGGACTGAGCAAAATGGGTGGAGTTTTCCCTTTAAATAGCTGCACCCGAGAGACTGTTGCTGCTGTTGTGGTGACACATGGGTGTTGCTAAGGCTTTAGGAAGTCAGCGCCGACATAGCTGTATTGGTGGTATGCTCTGCATGCGCTGAGGAAAAATGGATCATAGGGTTACACCACCACAGTTCTGGTCTCCTCAAAGGATGTGGGTCAGAGACTTCAGGTGGCAGGGAACACAATTCTTGGCCAGAAAACGTGTGTTTGGTGTGGGTGGGGGTTTTTCATGTCATTGCTGCCATTCCCAAGTTGGGAGGGTTATGAGAGGGTGGGGAGGGGTAGCACTGCGGTGTCACCTGCCTCCCTGCATGCACGCACGCGTCCTCGGGCTGTGCGGGCCGGTCCTCAGGCTGACCTTGAAACTCCCCAGAGTCCTGTAACACAGACCTGTGCAGGCTTCTGGGAGAGAAACCTGCGACTCGAGGGCTTCCATGGATTCTCTGTGTACGAATGCACAGCAGCCGTGGCCTCTGTGGAGGAACCCCGCGGTTCTGCAGGCCTGACTCGCGCAGCTCTCCGCTTCCAGAGGCTTGAAGGCTGTCATTTTGCAGGGCTTTGTCCAGCTTGCTTAGCAACTTTAAGCAAATCACCACTTCTGTATGAAGTTTCATCATTAGTTAGATGAGGGGAACTCTTATCCTGCTGCGGGGGACAGGGGGAGGGGTGCACTGCGAGGCCCAGGGCGTATTTGTAAACCACTTTTCCTATCCTTGGAGAGCCTCCATTATGGGAGAGTCCACACAATTAACAGTCCCGGCTGTCAACGAACGCTCTCGAGGCACGGCGTACCTAGGGCCGTGTAGTTTGAGGAGGCTGCAGAAAGGCACAAAATGTTGTCAGCGCTTTTGAGGTGGCTTTTGACAATAGTCTGCTAAAGTAGTATGTTCCATCCTGTATGCAAATTGAACTTTGTCAATTTGTCTTACCACAAGATATCTGTATTTGATACTATATTTCTTTCTCACAGATTCTGCCTGGCTTGTTCATTGGCAACTTTAAAGGTAAGATTAGTTTTATCATTATCTCTAGGCTTAATTAGCAGGGGTCTTCAGGTGTTGTTTCGCAGGCCTACGGGATTCTCTGACATCTCTGCAGCTGCTTTAACCCCGTCTTGCTTCATTGCTGGATTCAACCTGGTAGCACTTAAAGAAGAACTTGTTTGCTCTCTCATCCGTGTGCTGTGCTGCAAGTACTTGAAGAAAAATGAACGCCATCTCCTTGGAGCATGCTTCAGCTGGAATTCCTGAACATTGGCCTGCCTTAAATGATTCCCATGCTTGGCAGGCAAGCCTGTGAGCCAGGCTGATACTTTGTAAAGCTGATTTCAAGCCTTCCTTATAAGTAAAGGCTTAGTATGCCTCCTCCTCATTGCTTTCATTATTTTGGTTATTTATAACAACTGCTAAAGAGTTCTGTTCTCACTGCTTGCGAGGCTGACAGGTCTGCAGATTGCTAGCTGACCACTGATACTCGCACTGTCCGTGTCACAGATGTAAGATTCTTTGGATTTTTTTTTTTCCTTTTTGCATGAGGTTTATTTTTTTTACGTACAGAAAGACAGAGCCATATTTAGAAAACACAGGAAACTTTATGCAGACCTCCAAATAAGTGACCTGTTCTCAACGCAGTCTGTTAGCAGCAGTTCCAGCTGACTGTCCCTACTCAGAAGTAAACCAGTTGAGCCTGTACAGTCATTTTGATAACATGTAGACCCTGCATTTCCTATATGCTTGGGTACAGCAGCAAAGCGGGACTCAGAGGCTACCGTGATATCCTGTCCTTCCTGGTCTGTCTGATATGGTAGCTGGCCTGTTAAGATTGGACAATGACTGTACTGGATTTAGATGGTGCTGCACCTCCTCTCTGCCTCATGCCCACCCTTCCTTCCCCAACCCGAAACCTGTGAGTTCAGTGAGTTTTTCCTGATTTACTTGCCGCTGGACCTGCTGACCCACGTTGCTGCCCCTTGGGAAGTGGAGCCAATCACCTTGAGAGGCAGCCCGGGGGTACAGGGGAAGTTCAAAGCTCCCTTTTGCCACACTGGGATGCAAACACAAAGTACACCGGCTAGTGTGTGAGAGGGAGTTAATCATGCCACGGTGAGGAAAATGAGGGGATGGAGGTGAGTTTTTATACTGGTGGAAGTAGGTAATGAAAGGAGGGGAGAAAAGGAAAATAGGATCATTTTGCAAATGCTTTCGATGGACCGCTGCATGGGCCAGTGACAGAGCTAACTTGGTCACAGCCATGTTGCTTCCTCTTTTTTAATTTTTTGTTTTGTTTTCCTTTCCTGTCAAGTAATTTAGGGAAAGGGGTGGGATGGGAGGGTTTGGTAGCAGAGTCCTTTAGGTTTCAGGCTGTCTGGCAGGATGGGTCCAAGGAACGTGGCTGCCGACCTGCCCCTCGCTGTGGCCGTCCTGCTGGTAAGCCCTTGACAACCCGCCCAGGGGAGCGAAACTCAGCCAGAGCATCTGTTTCTTGGTGCAGTTCTGTTTTCAGCTGATGAGCAGTTGGACCAGCTGAGGGGAGTTGGCCAAGGTTGCAGAGTGAGTCAGCACCTCTGCCGATGCCAGGGCCAGCAACTCTCTCGCTCGTGCTGCTCTGGCCGCTCAGTCGTGCGCCTTGCCAGTGGTCCTTAAATGGCACGTTGGGTCACTTCTCCACATAGAGTAGGGGCACGCATGTGAAGGTGGTGCGAGTGGGCAGTGTTTCTGCGAGTTTAGTTGAAAAAAGTAGAGGCTGAAATGCATCAGCTACCTCTATAAAAAGAGAGTTAGGATGGGTTGCTGTTAATCTCAGTGTTGGTGTTACGGAGTCTGTTTTTTAAATTGATTAAAAACCACAAAGATGTTTGCTATTTATTGCTATGACCTTTGCTCACATTGCATTTAATCATTATGTTCTACCATCATCAGTATCCCTTGTTATAAGCTCAAATTAACTACCGTACCTGGAGAGTGAGAGAGAATATTGGTGCTACAGTATTTCACTATACAAAAGCAAACTCTTACAATTCTATCTTTTTCTGCATCCCCTGCCCCTCAACACCCACCTGCCTCGCTGCTCTCTGTGCGGTGAAGTCATCCCACTTAGGAACAGACAGTTGGTTAATCACCAGTGTATTTTTCTGGAGGAGTTTGATTGCTGTGTTCCTGGGGCATGTTTTGATTTGTGGCACTTTTTCAAGAAGTGATTAATGAATTTAGAGGCTGCCATAAAGGGGGTCGTTGACTGAGAAATACTCGGCAGCATGCACAGTTGGTTAGAGTATCCTGGTTTGGGCAGCTGAAATGTCCTAAAGACATGGGTTTACAACGTTATTTCCTATAATGCACTTTGGAGCAGTCTCCTATTTCTTCAGCTTGAGACTGGTAGCTTGAACTGCATCAAGCTGCATCCTGCCAGTAAGAGGAGTAATAATGAATTCCTGGCACTGTGCATCTCACACGGACCCAGGGCTGAGGCATCGTGGCACCCTCTGGGTCTCTGGACAGTAAGTAGAGAGGAGGGAGCTTCTCTGGAAGGTGAGTCAGGGGGAGTGTCTGTGGATCGCCATGATCTGCTTTCTGGAGGGTAGCCTCCTCTCCAGGGAGCCTGGGCAGAATCCCGTTCTACGCAGGCTCCTGCCTCCCTGCTGCATGCCAGACCTCTGGGAACACTGGCAGCCTGGGAGGAGGGCTGGGTGTTCTCCTGCTGAGTGAAAGCAGGATGGTAAAGATGTTAAACACCCTGGGAAAAGCCTTCAGCAATTGTTCCGCTTGGGGCATTATTCCACATTCAGCAATATTTCTACTTTAAGGTTTCTTACTGTCATTTTTAGGCCTAATCAACTTAAAACCAGTCCCTGGCAGAGGAAGTGCAAACTCCTCCACTTTTGACTGGGACATGAACTGAGGCCCAAGAGAAACTTGTGAGATAAATCTGTGGCAGAAATGGGAGTTGAGATTGCTGCCTCAGGGTTGGCCGCTTCTGCGTGAACCTTTAGGCACATGGGACGAGAGGGGCTTTTGTAAGCACCTTGGGGTCTTTAGGGTAGAAGTTATGTGTAGTCTGATAATGGAAAACACTGAAGTACATGCTGAAATCCCCTCAAGTCCATGGGACTTGAATATATCTCTGGAAAACTTGGCTGAGAAAAGCATAGAACTCGGCATGTGGTTAAGTGCTTGTTAGAAGATCCGTAAGCATGATTCTGCTCACCAACAGCACATTAAAATCGTGGTATGTTCCTGAGAGAGTGTATTTGAGGTTGCACAGCTAGAGGGCAGAAAAATCCAAGAAGAACCACAGATGTCCATACAAAATACGAAGACTGAGCTTGGTCTGAAAGCCCAGAAGGAAAGAGCTCTCAGGCTTCCTCAGCGAAAGTTAAGTAGGAGTTATTTCTTTGCAAATGGGAGCGTGGGGGCTAAGAGAGAAAAATGAGGGAAGAGAAAGAGGAACTTAGCTTTTTTCCCTGCCTCTGGTTTGCGGGAAATTTTGGGTTGTTCCAGTTGTACCTTACAGATGAGATTCAATCCTCTCAAAAGACAAAGAATTTATTGTGGGATTGCATGCCCATGTGTCTTCTGCCCTGGAAACCTTCAAAGGCATCTGTGCTCACAATGAAAATAGGTGCTTTGTTCCTTAAGAGACTGATATGACAGAGCTATTTAGCCTGCTTCTCTGCACAAATAGGCAAAACCCTGCCATTTCTTCTGATACTAGGTTCTAAATTGTTTGGTTCCAGACTGGAAGGTGTGTAGCAGTAGGGAGCACCAAGGACTCATGAGTGTTGCCACCTTGAGTATTAAAAAGCTTGTGTCTTTCCTTGCTTGTAATCATATTTGGAAGATTCAAGGTTTTCCCATGGAATATTTGGGGGCTTTTTGATTTGAAAGGGAAAGCCACAATATGAGGTTTAATTCCCCCCAAAGAGTCCAGTGTTGCTGTGGATGAGATGGAGAGTCTTGGGAAAGTTTCTGCCCTTCCTGTTGATAAGTGTGTAACACGGCAGTGCCCGCTGAGTGGTCCTGCTGTCTTTCTAGATCCAGTTAATTCCAGCTACTTAATTTTATTTTTCTTTTTCTTTTTTTTTTAAAGTTCCCTTTTCTAAGGTTTTATTTCAGATACTGAAAACAGGAGAGGGTGAAGATACCGTTTCCTTTTTCGCCTTTTGAAGAAAGACGTTTTATACGTACTTTCATTAAAGAGGGTACTGGACCCTTTTCCCCACCTTTCTTACTCCTCAAAAAGGCCGTTCTGACAGGCTGGGACAAAATATGTATTAGAACATAGTGTGGAGTGGGGACAGGAGATGTGGAGTTTTTGTTCGTGTGTGTGTAGTTTCCGTGTGTGTGTCTGTAAGTGCGGATCACAGGACTCTGGAACAAAGCTCTCCTGATGGGAAATCCTTCTCAGTAATAGTTCTCAGTGCTCTGAACCACTGACGAGGGTGTTCCCTAGGTGTTTAGTTCTTTCCGAAGCAGAAAATGAAGTGTAGACAAGAAGTTGCTTTATTTATTAAAAAAAATAGAATTTGGTGATGATGAAACTATAGTCTCTCGACATCTGCAGATAGAGACTTAATACTGTTGTACGTACTGGGCTGACTTGCCTTCCTTCTCTAAGCACTCATCTTGTCTCTGGATACATAACCTAAAATTTTATCCTGAAAACTTAATATTTACTGGCTTCCTGTGTTACAGGAGCATAGCTGTCTCTTCAGACTAGCAACAAAAGTCAGAAATGTGGCTGTTGGAGGAGGAAGAAGGGCGGACGTCCTTAGTTTGGGATAGCTGGCTAATGGGAGCAAAGGTGACAAAATGAAAATAAACTTAATCTAATCTCACTGATTTTGCGGAGACATTTAATCTTCTAAATTCACAAGTGAGTTGCAGTTAAGTGTTGCAGATCAGGCCCGTATCACTATAGTGCTTTTTTTGCCCCATTCCTGGCAGGATGCTTTTTGTAATTAGCTGTTGGCAGTAGAGGTGGAAAAGATTACAGCTGTTTCTTCCCATCTAACTCTACAAAGGGAGAAATCTTCATTTCTCACCTTGCATCTCTGTGGAGGGACTAAAATACTGAAGTAAGAAGGGCTGCATGCACATTTGAGACTTTATCACCCTCGTATTGGAGTCCTTCAGTCATCGATGTGTCTTAACCGGAGTGGTTGGAGCAGTATTATGCCTTTTGCATATGGGGGCTGGAAGCACAGTTTTCTAGGTGATTTGCTTCCCATACACACTGTAAAGCTTCCCAGAGCTTCAGGGGAACAAATTCTGACATCCCTCCCGATCCCATTTTGATGACTTTGCCATTGCTTTTACAATTAAGTGTTTGCAGCGTTCTCCGTATGAGTAGAGGTTCAGCTAGGAGTCACAGAATGAGATTGAGAGAAAAGAAGCTAAATATGGGTGCGGGAGGGAGAGAGGAAGTCTTCCCCAGTGTGAACTGCGTCCTTGTGTGAGGAGAGTTTCCTGAAGGCTTTACTCAAAAGTCCACGTCAGCTGAGAAACCTTTTGCTGTATGAAATAGAATGTTAGGTAACCTGCTGTGAAGAATAATACCATGTTTGAGAGACCCTTGAGGGATGCACAAGATGGACTCTGATAGGTTTCTTTCATGTTTTAATTTGGAAATGGGGTGTTTCACACCATGATTTCAAAATGTGAGCCTGCGTGTGGTTGCACAGCACTGCGCTACAGTAAAGAAATGAAAATTGCTGTGGTAACAGTGATTCTTCTGGCTTTTGGTGGTCCTTTGCTTACCCCCTTCAATTTTTTTTTTTTTTTGAGTAATGTATGGTATGAGACCGTGAGTGATGGGATCTCTCATTTGTGCTGCTGTTTCAGTAGCTGTGTCTGTAGTATGTGTAGAGACTGATGGCAGGTGCCAGGGGAATGAGGGGAATTTCCCTTTGTAAACTGTTCAAAGTTTAGATCCAGATAACACAGTCATTGGCTGGGAAGATTTTTCTGCTCTACTTTTGGGGCTTGAAGGGTTGTTTCCTAGATCTGTTGAGGGTTCTGCTGGTTACCCTACGATGTAGGTCTGGGATAGCCATTTCCACCTTGTTTCTAGGAATATCTGAAATCTCACTCTCTTACTGTATAGTTTTGATTTGTTGAAATTCCTTTAGCCTCAGCCTTTGGTTAACTGAAGAACTAAAATCTTTCAGTCCTTTTGCGTGGTACTGTGCCCCTTAGTTCTTTGGGCTTAATCAAAGCAGTCAACATTTAATTTGGATCATATTGCCTCTTAAAGCTGTTTGCCTTGTGTGGCAAGCCATTTCTTACCAAGTGGGTCATACTGATAATTAGAGGGTCTCTTTGTGCTAAGTAGGTATTAACACCAGGAGTTCCAGCCATCAGGCTCTAAAATCTGCCCTTAGCCTTTGGAGAACAGAAAGCAGTGAATTTTTAGGGGCACTTAGGCTGGCTCCTGGGTTTCCAAACCTTTGCCTGCTTAGGTCTTCTCTGAGTGATCAAGACTCATGTAAACTGTTAAATAATCTGAAGGTGGGGTAGATTAGAAGACCTCTCCTGGCAAGCATTAGAGTTTCTTCTTTGAAATGCTCACTCTGAGATCTTTAGGAAGTTTTAATTTTTCTGTGAAGCTAGACCTTAATTCCGTTTCAGACAGAATCTGTGGTAAATCTCTCCCAAAAGATTAGACATCTGTGTTGATCGTGCAGGCTTGACAAGCATCAAGTGAAATCAATGCAGTTTTGACTCTTTCTTCATTTTATTAGCCTTAGAGAAGCTTTGATAATTGGATTAGGTTTAAATTTGATTGCCTGCTGTGCTCATGTGGATCTTGTCTATGGGGCAGTATAATTAAATGTCCAATTCCTCTTTGTGATGTGGAAAAGACGTTGAAACTTTATAGTAGAGTGGAATAAGAAGCAAGAGATGCTAATTGAACTCTTGCACGTACATAAAGAATGTACAGGTGATGCTATTGTTATTTTTGTACCTAGAGAGAGCCGGTTTGAAACCTTTGTGGTCAGTGCTCTTTTTTTTTTGTGTGCAACCAGGCTAATGTGAACAGATTGTATGGGCAGATTTGGAAGGCAGGTGTTCACATCACCAAACCACTGCTGCAATTGCCATGGTGCCCTGTGCCATTCTCAAGCGAAAAGGTCAAAAGTAAATGGACACAAACTAACTTTTACCTGTATTAGTGGCTTTTTGAGGTAATCTTCTGGCGTGCTTAATAGTTTAGTGTGGGGGAAAGTTGCTCAGTGATGACAGATGATCTGTTTTACCTTCTTTCTCATAGAAACAAACCTATGCTTTCGCAATACGTAGCATCAAATTTTCAGTCACCCCAGTTTGCTTTCCAGTTTTGAATGTTTGAAACCCCTCGGTTACAGGTCTAGGAACCACCTTTTCACAACTGCACTTCCTTGCTGTAGCAATTCGCTTTTTCATATGTTCGATATCTTGATCATCTCTCTCTCTATTCAGACTTAAATCTATGGTATATATTGGCTAAATGTACCTTTTTCCCTACCAGTTCCACAGGAAGTAAGAATCTAGTTCTCATTTTGGCTCACCCGTTAATACCTCAATTCAAGGGATACGGTTGGCTTCACTTCTCAGACCTGGATATCACAAGGTCTATCTACCAAGTGAAAAGTTATGTCCTGGAGGGGGATTTTTGGGTAGAGGGGAGGTAAGCTATATCTTGTACAGCTCTGACTGCTTGTTCAGATGGCCATCACCTGCACACAGGCATAGGCAGACTTATATTTCAGATGCAAAATACATGAAACTTCTGACTTGAGAACACATTCCTGAGTCACTTAAACTTGTTCTTTATATAGTATATAATTTGTTTTGGAGTTAGAAGTGTGTCTTCCCGTTACCCACTCTGATGATAGTGTTCTAGAACAGCTGCGTTTGGGGTTTTGCTTTACTTTTTGAAGCTTCAAAAAGAAATGTGCCAATGATAAGTGATTTTTTTCAGCATGCACAATAGAAAGGGGGGTGGTCTGTTTCAAGAGATTAAAGAAATTATCTTCTTTTTTTCCTCTTTATTGCAGATGCCCGAGATGTAGAGCAATTGAGTAAAAATAACATTACGCACATTCTTTCAATCCACGACAGTGCCCGCCCTATGCTCGAGGTAAGAGGTGTGGGGGCTCCGTGGCAAATCCTTGCTTTGCAGTTGACTGTTAGAGTCATCTTGGGGTTAACTTCTTGTTCAGTACATTTGGTGTTTTGAGACTGACTTTTCCTGTGGAAATGTTTGACAGCTGTAGTTTTGGGATCCAGTCACAGATTTTTTTGTTGCTGCTGCTGTTGTAACAACAAGAAATCTAACTGACAGAGGAAGAGACAATTACATTGTCACTCAATAGAACACAACGACGGGATTGTGGTATTAATTTAATAGTAAAGGTAAGTTTTCTTCTGTGTGGAGTCCAAGCATCACACAAACAACAAATTTCCTTCTCCACCTTCCCCACTACCAACCCTTCTTTGTACTTGGGCCCCTTTCTTGAATCTTTCTAGCAGATGGTTGCAGAAGAGGTTTGCGGTCCTTTTCTGTCTAAAATAGCCTTATTTAGGTTTGGGGTCAGGAAGGAACCAGTGCTCCCTCATAGGTAAAACATCTAATAATGCAGAGCATCTGTAGGTCTCCAACACTTTAACAGGAAGAATTATTCCTCGTTCTACTGAATGGAAGCTGATCTGAAGAGCTGCAGTTACTTGTTGTGCTGTGTCATCTTGAGCAGCGTAAGAACTGGGACTAGGCTGCAGGTCTCCTGTGTTGGACTGTTGTCCTTTCTTCTTTACAGCTGCTAACCTTGGAAGGAGGGGAGTTCGGCTGGGCTTTGCTACAGCTTAAAATCCTGCTATTTGATTTATGTTGGGAACTGTTGTCCCCGTAAATTCGTTTGTTCCTTCCCTGCTTTCAGCTTTTCATGAAATATGGCAAAATAGTGGGTAAAGCAGTTGCTGGTGTCGCCCCTCAGGTGCTGTTGGAAATCTCTGCTTTTCATTCTCTTAGTGTAAAAAGTCACTAATGAATTCATTCTTTAAACTACAGAATTTCCATCTCTCCCAAGCAAGTCAATAGGTAAGCTGGACAAAAGGTGTCCCTAGTATGTCACGATTAAAACCAAAATCAAGTTAGCGGTGAATTCGGGGTTGACCTGCAGCTGAGGAGTGTGCTGAAGCAGAGGTTTAGCTGCTGACTCTCTTGTACGGTCCATTTGACTTGGGTTGTGTCCGATGCTTGTTAAGACTGAAACATACTGAATTTCAAGCCTGCTCTTAGTTGAAGAGAGAAACGGTTGTACCAAGTAAGGGAGATGTAATGTTTCCTGTAGGGTGATGTTCTCTAAAATGAATAGAAGCTTGCTTTTTTTTCATTATCAGGTTTAGAAAAGTAGGACTAATTTTGGCACAGATCAGCTGCAGCCTCAGCCCAGTGTTTCTTGTGGTGGTGGTAGTTTTGGCGGTCCATGTGCCACCTTGCTTGTGGCGGCGCATCTGTTTGTGGGGCTGCATGGTAAATAGACTTGGGAGCTTTTGTGGGTTAAATATAACCAAATCACCATTTCTTCCTCTAGCTACCCCCACAAAAAAACATGAAGTATTATATTTACCCAGATCTGTTCCCAGTGTGGTTCGCAATAGTGACTCAAAAGTTACAGTGACATGGGAACAAGTAAGGGCTGCTTGAGGATGGAGTTGCTTTATTCATCCCTGCATCTAAAAGAAAGGTTTCTCCAACTATGCCTTTTATTTTTTCAGCCTGCAATATGTTCCTTTTATGTGATCTGGAAAACTGCTAAAACCTTTCTCCAATTCTTAACTTCTCTTCTCGTAGTGGAAGGATTGCAAATTCCATTTTATCATTCATGATCTTACTTGTATTGCTTTAAAATGCCACATCAGCAACTTACATCATTGCCTCTCTCTGATCTTACAGACCATTTTTACTTGATTGGTGCTTTACTGTGTTGCTTTAGTTCCTCATAGCTTACCAACTTACTAGGAAGTCATTGAAGAGTTTCACAAAAAATATTTGTTGTATCAGATCAGGATTTATAGAGCAAGCCTGTTGAGAAGTCTTTTTTTTAAAAAAAAAACAAAAACCTTTCTTACTGAAATTTGGTTTCAGATATTATCTCAATGATCATTTACAAACCATTGTGGATGGCTTGTTATCAAAGCTTGGCCTTGGGAAGTTAGTGTACTTAGATGTTGTAATAACTGGAAAAAGAAGGTTTGAAAATCAGTTGGATTCTAAGACTTTTTATACCCTTAGACATGGGCAGCCTACCTTAAGTACAAGACATAGAATTGCCTTATGAAACTCCAAGTGATTTAGACTGGAAGGAATTTGCCCAAATCTGGCCTGAACTATATTGCAATATTGCTTCTTAGTCCTTCTTGTATATGCTGTTTCAAGGAAATTTGTCCTTTCATAAAACCAAGCCTGAAATTAATTTATGTTTAGAGAGCATCCTAAGGCTATTATTCCAATGAAGTACACCATTGTAATACAGGATCTTAACCACTTAGGTAAGCAGTTTGTAATTTAAAGATGCACATTTATAATTCCACCAGAAAAACCTCTAGGTAACTGGTGGTGTGTCCAAGAGAAAGGGCTGCACACTGTGTGGGACAAGGTTTGTTATTTCTGATGCACAGAAGTCACCCCCCGAGTAAGAGGGGTGTTCAGCAGCATTGTGTGTACTCCTGCAGGGGCAATAGCCCTGGTGAATCGAGTTGGCTCCTTCGGGGCGCTTTGGACGGCTTCCCATGGAACACTCACAGACATTTTATAAATCCTCACAAAAGCCATTTGCAGAGGAGAACGATTAGGTTTCTTGCAACCTGCTTTCTAATCTATTTCTCAGGTAGTTCAGGTTTTAAAATCTCTGTGCAGAATATAAGAGACACTGAAAGGCAGACGAGGACACAGGTATCTCCGAGTGTCCTTTAAATAATAATATATCTGGCAGTGATTGTGTTGGATCTCTTGGTAGAACCCCCTTTTTTAAGCTAGGACAAATAAATAGCTGTCAGGGTTGGAGGCCAAAAGATCTGACTGTTAGGACATCCTTGTAGCCTAACCAAGCTGGTGCGGTCAGTCAGAACCCACAGGGAATGTGGAAACACTTTTAACTAATCCTGAGCAATTCTACATTAATTCTCCACTGCACTAGATCTGGAGTCTAACATGTGTTGTTGTACCAGTTGATCTAAGCAAAGGATATAAAGGCAAATCTTGTTAATCTTGCCTACGAGAATCTGGCTGCAGGTCCATTGAGGCTGAGAGTGTTTCTCTGTGGATTTCCCATGAGTTTGACCCTGTCCTGAGGGATGTTATGTGGAGACAAATGTAGGCTCAGACCAAACAGAATGTTGGTGCGGATTGTGCAGCTGCTTGGAAACAGCTGCATCCCACTCTGGAAAGTGTGCGCTGCGGTGGGCAGTTATGTCCGAGCAGCTGAACTTCCAGTGTCCTTAATCCTCACTCTTACCCTTCCCTCCCCACCCCCCAGCCACACACCTATATACCCCCATGCCTAAATACTGGGAAAACCAAGAGCGCTTCCTCCGGTGCACTGCGCAGCGATGGCTGCGTGTAATGCAGGAAGGAGTACAGCAGGAGTCCTGGGGGCGGAGAGGCTGCTGGAAGGTCTGGTCAGTCGTTCAATCCCTGTCCCAGAGAGGTGTGAGCCAGAAAGAGAGGCAGGGATGGTCCGATGCCAGTCCATAGGTCCCCATACAGAGAACCCACCTTAGAGAACAGCATGGCTGACAAATGATGACACACAGGTTCAGGCTGGAAGTTAGCCAGGCTTTGACTGCGAGGGGAAGTGCTGAAATACGCTGCCAGAGGCGACAGTTGATTTTTCTCACGTGCTCCATTGTGTGGAAGCTGATTCAAGTAAGGCTGAGTTACAGAGGTCTTTGAACTTGACAGTCGGAGCATTTCACAGTCCTTCGTCCGTCTGAGATGCTTTGGGGTGCCAGTTGTGGTGACTGTTGTGTGCACTCTATAGACACCTGTCCATCAGTCAAGAAACGGACTGGGCCTCCCAGTCTCTTTCCCGTGCTCCACCACGCATTTGTCAGTCATTTTGCTGTTGCTCTTGACCTGCACCAGAGGTTCGATCTAATAAATGTATGAATCCTGCTACCGGTCTCCCATGGTTGTGGAGTCCTTTGCCATTAATTTCTTTCTAGCTTTAGGGATGTCAGACTGGGTGCTGCTGCGTCGCGGGAAGCTCTGTATGCAGCACTCACCTTGGAGACAGCCTGACGACTGCAGTAACGTACGTCTTAAATCAGCGAGAGTTCACCTGGGCACTCCTGTGCTGTCCTCTGCCACGAAAGCTTTCCGTTGCTAACTCTGTTTATCATGAAAGAGTAGACTTTTGCCATGTGTGCTGCTTCTATATGCATGTCAGTTTGCCTTCTTTTTGTTTTCTGTTGCCACTGAGTATTTGTTTTGTTTTTATTTTTAGTGTGTTGAGATTTTTCAGATGAGGAAAAAGTATATCGGTGTATGTGATAGTTTCAATTAAAGTCATTTGAATGAAGTGTAAGTAAGTGAAATCCCAACAAAACATGCACAGTGTTTTGGGCTGGGCAGTGTTGTCATCTTTCTCTGCTCAGTACCAAAGCTGTCCTAAGTTTTGGGCGTTTCTGTTTCATGTGAATAGCTGATCTGTGTTCCTGTGATACTCATGGGCCAGATGGTTCTGTTTCAAGTCTTTACCGTTTGTGGGATTTCTCCAAACAAAGAGAGTGATCTTAAAGCACGGCGTGGAATTTTTTAAATGTTGCAAAAATGTCTTCTGGTTGCTGAGAAAATACTCTGTGATGCCTATGAAACATTTGCCCTTCTTTTTCTCTAACTTTCTTAAAAGGTTAGCTTTGTAGGTTATGGGTTTTCTTCCCCCTCTCATTCTGCATCGTAGTTAGCTTTGTAGGTTATGGGTTTTCCCCCTCTCATTCTGCATCGTTAACCAGACCACCCGCGAGACAGTTACTTATTCTTCTTTTTTTTTTTTTCTTTGTATTCTGTTGCCATTAATAATATCATCTTAATCTGGTACATGCTATCTCCAGGGCAGTGGTTTTCCTCCCCTTTTTCCTGAATTGATAGCTACCTAAGTAAGTGTTGATATGGTAGGTGGGTGGAGGGGTGGAGGAGGTAGAAAAGAGCTAATTGCTGACTGAAAATCTTTTTTTGTCCAGTCTGTTAGCTTGTGCAGCCAGCACAACTTAAATGAACTGCATTCTTTTAAAATAAAAAAAATTGTAGGCCGGGTCATCTCACAAAGAATTTTAGATTTTTTTTTTATTATTACTGCAAATTTTAAAACTTTAATCAGAGTAGAAATAGGATTTTAAATACTCAGTATCCAAGAAGCTGAACTGAAAGGGAAGAGCACAGTAGAAACATCTATACAGATCTTTTACAACAGTCTTTCATACTCCCTGAGTAAATAGTTAAATGCATTCTGAGAGTACAGGGAACAAAAAGATGCTGTAACTGAAACAGAAGCAGTACGTGTGAGGAATGGAAGTGGTAGAGAAGTAAGGATGCTACAGAGAAACTGTATAACTTCTCTGCACCAGTTTTCTCTCTGCTGAATGCTGTGATGTACCTGCTCTATGAGGTGTTACGGAAGAGAATGTTGGCAGCTGGGGAAATCACAAGAGGAAGTGCTGGATCAGGTTTATGAATTAAAAGACAAAGCGTATGACTGGTAAATCCAGACCTTTGGAGGAAACTGAAGAGCTAAATGACTGAGTGCCTTTCAAAACCTGAAAAATGTCTCTAAGATCAAATGGACATGGTCTGCAGACCTAGTAGAGATAGTACATTCATATCAGCTTGCATTAACATCTGGAATCCAGTTGCATATTTCTTAAGCCTGGCTGGATGTTGTAAATCCTAATGCGGTGTAAGCTGGGCACAATAGCCTCAGGAAAGGGAAGCAAACTAGACTATAGAGGAACTGAACTGGCAGCTCTGGCACCATGCAAGTAATCGGTTTAGCGTAGTTTGTGAATAGTATTTTTGCAGCTATTTTGGGTTTTTTGCTAGAGAAACCTAGCATATCTGGTGTTAGCACTTAATGTGATGAGGTTTACTATGGGGGAGCTTTCACTGAAGCTTTGAAGGAGAATAGCCACAGCCCCTTTTAGTTTTCTAATTCTTTCTTTCCATCACCAATTGGTAGAAACTTCTGTCTTTCTCCCAGGGTTGCACGTTCTGGACTGACTTAATTTTGTGCATGTAACAGGGATTACTCTGTGGTAAACCAAAACAAATTCCTGTGTCTTGCCCCCAGCTCCCCCAGCTGATGACTCTGGAAGTGCTGAAAGCTGCCTTAGTGCTTTCTTCTTTGGTTCTGTAATCCGAAGGAATATCCTCATGTGGACGCCAGTCCAGAAAACATTTGTCTGGAATCAAAAGCATATCATTTCTCAACACAAAATAACTAAATGAAGGAATACTGGGAAACAAATCAGCCATACTTTTATTTTTTTAACAAAAAACCCATGTGTGCTAATTCTGGACAGATGCTGTTCAGCCTGTGAGAACCGCCAGTCTGTTAAAATCCTTGTAACGACGTTGGGTAGCATACGGAAGTCTCGAGCCGTAGGAGGCCGTTCGTATATGAAAATTGCATCTTGGTGACATGATGAGAGAAGTCCCTGCTGGGTATGGCTGAGTGACGTGTCCTCTGTGCAGACTCTGCTGTCTTTGGTAGCCAGCCCAAAGGCTTGTGGGAGCTTTTAAAGAGGGAGATGGCAAGGGAGATGGCCTTCAAAATCAGAGTTGCTAATATCATATCACAAGATCATTACTGTTGCATGAAGATCAGCTCCGCAAATCAGTAGTTTAGTCAAGTCAGACTGTGGCATTTCCATCTGTCGCACAGTGTTGGGAGCTGTCAATTTTCGGCCTTCATGCTGCCAGCGAGAGGAGGTGTACAAGCACTTCTAATAACAATAAATAATTAACTTTCTTCTGCAATGTTTCACTGCCTTTTCATGGTAAGGGTTTCCCCTCGTGAGATGTTTCAGAAGGCCTTGCTGAGCAAAACAGCTACCGTTTTTCTTTCAGGTGTAGTGGCACCAGAAGATTCTCTCTGGTGTGAAGTAGTGCCCTGCCTGGCGTCAGCTCTGCTTGTGAAATAGGGACCTCTGACTAATTTTTCAAAAACGACTTTGGTCAGCCGCTAAAAAGCCTCCAAGAGGCTTCCACAGAGTGGCTTTTAAAGTGTGTCAGGCCGGGCCTTCGTCGCGAGGTACCCTTGGCGGAGGCTGCTGTGGGGGTACACTGAATTGGTTCGCTGTGCGAACTGCTCGGTGCGCGCTGGCTGTGTCGAGGAAGCGTGTTCCTGTAGCGGCAGATGGCAGGGAGGAGAGGACGAGGACCATTGGAAGCTTTCCATGGCGAGCTGTTCGCGTGGGAGATGTTGCTTGGATACGGCGTTAACCAGAACAGAGCAAATGCTCTGACCTGTTCTGTGCGGAGATGTTCCAGTGTTCCCTGAAAGAAAGGGGCAGGTGGGATATATTGTTTTATTGTTCTTAAAGATCTCCTTGAGGGTTCAGGGACCAAGTGGGATAGGTAGTGAGTGCTCAGACGTTAGATATGCCCTGACATGCCTTGAGGCTTGAATACATCATCTAGTCAGGGCAGAGTAACAAGGTCCTTCCTCTCAGCTGAAATATGTAGTCCTGCAAATATTCTTGGTGTATCCTTAAGGAGATAAACCACAATTTGGTATGTACTCATTATTGTTTTATCCCACTCTGCATTCCTTCACACAAGCCAGGTTGGAATTGGAATCAGGGCTAGAATTAGAAATAATATGTGTAGCTCTTTACTTGCACAAAGCAAAATCCTTAACTCTTCAGCATTTCCCTCTTATAACTTTAAGAAGAGGTGATGGAGATTTTTCAGGACACATTGTATTTGTGATCGGCACATTACAGCCTCAATGATACGGACTTTTCGAAAGTGTCACTGAAACTACTTCCTAAGAAAACCATGAACAAACGTTGCAAAAAAAATCCCCCGTGACTTGTAAAAACTATTGTATTATTCAAGATAAGACAAACCAAATATATAAGTTCTGTTGCAGGAGCATCCCGCTTTGTGTTGTTCAGATTCTTCATGTAATTTCAATTTCATTTATAATAGTTTTCAAAACCAAACCTGAGCGTGTTGTTTGCTAAAGTCAATTAGTGGTTGTTTTTTGCTGAAACACAAATGTATTTTCTATGAGTCATTAATAAAATCAGCACCAATGGTGATTGCTACAGAAAGTAACTGAAAGGACAAACAAACGGTTGAACGGTTTTCAGTTTAGCAGGTTCAGTTTGGTGCATTACTGGACAAAACCCCTTGATAAACTCTTGTTGGTTTGGCTTGAGGAAGCTTTGTGCCGGCTGTTTCCCACTTTAGCTTTTTTGCTGAAATGCCCCTAAACAAAAATAAGTCCTCCTGCCCTCATCTGTTGGTGTGACGACTCAAATTAACACATGGTTTTTGACTAACCTGAAAGAACTTGCCAGGTGCTGGAGGTTTTCTATTTGCATCTGGGTTCACAAATTTAAGTTTAGGGGTTTAGGTTTAAAAAAACTTTCTTGGAAGTCGTTGATGGTATCTTTACATAAATTTAAATAGAGTGCTTTAATGCCAAAAATACAATCCTGCTCCTTTTAAACTTTTTTTTTTTTACAACCCCTTCCCCCCACCCCCTGCCCTTGAAGAACAGAAATCTTGTAATTTGAGGTTCTTTTCCCCTCTCCTCACCTTTTAATGTCTAAAGGTTTAGATTCAGGTTTCCAGTCCTAGCTAGAACTTCAGAAATGTTGTATATACTGTAGGGGTGGGGACAACGTTCTGAAGAACATCTGTAAAAAATTACTTGGAAAAGCCACTAAACATGAAGTAATAAGTAGCATTTTTAGTCTTTCCTCTGATTCTCATGCCTACTGTAGTTTTGCTAGAGTACTCAGACTTGTACAGAAATTGCTGGACACTTTTCTTTCACGGGCAAACCATACGTTAGTATGATTTAGGGTGCAATCAAACTGAGCATTATTCTTAATGACTTCAGAGCATCTTTGATCATTACAAAGGAGCAAATATCCATGTGGGTGCTGCGTTTGTCTCACATGACTGTTCCTTGCACCTTATCCTGTTCAGAGTAGAAATCATTCTTGGCACTGTGCAATTAAACTTGTGCGTGCTCTTTAGATATCCTGTTCTCAGTCACTGACCTGTAGCACTTCTAGGTGTATCATATTGCTACTGCAAAATTCTACACGTTCTACTAAAAAAACCCCAAATGCCAGTTTTTACGGTTTTAGTTAAAAAGAAGCTGGAGTTTTTAAAATAGATTATAGGTAAGTAAAATAGAAACTGAGTGTTCCTTAAGCACTGGGACTGTTGCATTTCCTGAGCACTTCATGAAATACTGGATTTAATAACAAAGATTGAATTATCTTTTTTTTAAAAGCTAAATATATTAGGAAGGTGGTGTTCTATGGCCTTGTTGACTTTTCCAAATGTGAGATAACTGTTCAGTTTCCCATCTTAGATCAACCTCTCAAATAATCAGAAACCTGAAAAAGACTGCAATTCCATGAATACCTTGTTAACTGTAGTGTGAAACCTCATGTGTGCACCTAAAATTCTTTTGGTTTTAGTACCTCGATTCTCACTGCAGCGGAACTGACTTAATTGTTGAATCTGAGATGAAATTGTGCAAGTGTTGTTGTTGTTTCTCAAATAACAGTGAATTTTAGAAATTTTACTTGACTCTCGCTTGTTTCAACTTTGACAATCTTGAAATCGGAATACTTGCTCTAGTTTTGTTAGCTCTCACTGTATCGGTTTAACTGTAGCATTTAGTTTCAGGGCCTAAGAAAGACAGAAATCTAGTTTTGGTGGTTACTCTGTCTGCTGAAACAGAAAACAGAACAGTAAATTATAGTTTATTCTAATGATTTTTTGAGATAATCTTAACAGGTTAAATACACCAAAAGAAATTGGGAGTGCTGCTTTTATTTGGTGAGGGCATCGGTTAGGATCTTCATGTGAATAATAAGGAGAAGGTTTAGAGAATTGTGTGTGTTGGAGGATAGGGGTGTTTGATGGTAAGGGTGATAGGCAGAGAAAGCAAGGTGAGCAGTGATTTAAAAGTAGCAAGTGGACAGTGGTGAATTGAGATGAGCAGAAGAAAGCTGTGTTCAGCATCTCATTGACCTAGGAGCTTCAGTTTGAACACATTCCATATATACGGAATCTTTTATTACCTGAGAACATGCATAACTTCTGATTAATTAAAAGATTGGATTTTTTTTTTTTTTAAATGGGTAATCTGGGAAAAAGCTTGTCTGGGGAGGTGAGACACAACTGACAGATGTCAGCCAAAGAAATGTTTGAATAATGATATATTTGCATCAGTATTCAGTAAATGAAGTGGATGTATTCATGCAGGATTTAAAATAATATTTCTCTTTTAATACGTCTTTATAATTGCAAGCTTCTCCCTTTGCTTTGATCAAATGCTGTGTTTTGCGATGAGTCAGCTATTCTGTGGCACCTAATTTTGTGTGTGCGTGTGTAGGTGAAGTGGTACAATACCCGTTTTGGGCTGTTTTGTCCTTCCTCCATGGATTGGTTTTTAGAGAATTGTCATTCCTACGGAACAAAACAGAGTTAACTTAAAAACCAATTAATAAATAGAATACAGGCTTCCATGTGGTTGACATCAAATTTGTCTTTTGTCTTTCCATTTTTATTAATACGCAGTTCAGGTTCAACTTTGGGTATTGCATTTGCAACCAGATTCAAGTTTATTTTGTGAAACTCTGGACTAAGTACTGATTTGGAGCTTGTTGAAATTTTCACTAGGAGCTGGTCTGCTTGACCCTTCAAGAATCTTTTGATTCACTTACTGTGTTTTAGTTGATGTTTCAGCGAATCTTGGCTCCTTACAAGTTATGCTTCGCAGTTTCAGGATGGCAAACAAACTGCTAGGTAAAAAAAATAGTGTTGTGTCTCTTTCTTTCATGCTAGTACCCTGTCTAAAATGTTGTAGGTATTTACTTGTTTGGCTGGCATAAACTGTACTGCTTTGAAAGGTCTCTTTGGGACAGTTCTTAGATACATCTGCAGGGTATGTGCACAGGAAGGACAGCAGCATCTTGTGGCACAAAGATACAAATAATAATATGATTCTGGGTAGTTTTTTTGAAAAAAGTAAGTCAGAGACAGCAAGGTTCAGTAATTAAGTATCTTCCTATTGCCAATATGTTTATAAAAGAAAGTGTATCCAGCATAAGTGAAGAAAAGCTACTCCCAGCAATCACCATAGGAATATCTACACAGAAAATCCCTTGAAGTCTCATTTATGAATACCTGCCCCATACAATCCTGTGTCGCTGTTGTATTTCAGGTATGCAAGTAAGTTGGATGATATTTCATCCTATTATCATCATTGTTATTTTAACCAAGAGAAGCAAGGCTTGATGGTAGGGTGGGATCCTCAGGAGTTAGCAACTCTGGCCAAACCGTGTTCGGGTCAAAGTCACTGAGAGTTTCACTGTTGATTTTTGTGGGAGTCAGGTTGTTACACAGTACTTTTGAAATCCCACCTGTAACTATTTCTGAGTGTGATTATTTCCTCACAGGGAGGAGTCCGTCACCACAGCCTTCCAAAAACACCATACAGGTGACATGTGTCGGTCAGAATACCAAATCCCAATGACTTTAACCATCTCCTGCCTGAGAAGCTCTATGAATAAGGCAAATAGGCTGATGCTGA
>NW_010242657.1:0-36298 GCF_000690775.1 Eurypyga helias | reverse complement strand
GTGCTGCGGGCTTCACTGGAAGTTTTAAGTGCCGAAGCCCGCCAGGATCGGGCTCTGGATGAGCCATTCAGTACCATGTGTGGTCTCGCATAGGCTAGTTTCATGCTTGCCTGCGGTAGTGGGAACTAGCCAGCCATGACGAAAAAAGAACATCGTGGGTCTTAAACTTGTGCTGGTGCTACTTCTGCTTTTAAAGTGAACACGATCTGAAAGCCCCTCTGCACTCAGCCTGTGAAAAGCACTCGGCATGTGCCGCGGCTTCTGAAATCTGTGGAACAACTTGCGTCAGTACGTGCTGGAGAAGCGAACCTTCTGGCATATCGCGCGCTCTGGAGTTAACCCATCCCTTACCATTGATTTTCTTCCTGGTTTTTTTCCCTTGGTGGAGCAGAGTTAGTGGCATGGAGTTGTCTAGAGGTGGGGGGAAAAGAAGAGCATGTAAATTTACTTTCAGGTCACAAGCCCTCGTTCTACTGGAGTGACTCACTTGACGTTACTAGTGTCCGAGATAAACCTCTCGGGTGCGTCATACAAGATGCTTATTATCGTAATTAGTCTGTCACAATATAATTATCATCCTTGGCTCAGCGACCTATCAATGTACATCTTACTGCTACGTCGTCTTTCTAAATGAATGTACCTGCGCAAGCCATTGTGGTCCAGCTTATGGCTGCGGAGCTGCCCTGGTCTCCCGCTGCAGGCATCCCTTCTCCTCATACAAGGCAGGAGGGACTGTTACTTGCTGATGCTTGTTGCCCCCAACAGCAAGCTGCTTTGCTTTGCAAACTGACTTCATTCTCGTTTTCTCTCCCCCGTGCGTTTTGCCATGCCCCTCTCTCTCGAAACGCCACATGCTGTCACTGCCTTGGTGCTGTCTTGATGGTGCCTTCTCCCTCGTCAGGAACTGCCACGTCTCCATCTCCACGCTTAGCACCGTCCTCGGAGCCTTCCCCACTCTGACTCTGCCTTCCCAGTCCAGAAGGCCATAGACAGCAGCGACTGTCCTCCCACTGTGGCACGCTGGGAATGGCCTGGCAGAGCGAGGCAGGCTGAAAAGCATGGAGGGGACGGGGCGGGCTCTGAAATCCATGTGGCTGTGAAGAAGCAGCCGGCTGAAGGGGTTCTGGTGGGTTGAGAAGATGGCTGGTGCCATGTGTACCTGGTGGTGAAGAGATAGGGGTGAGGTATCCCCACATCTTTTCCAACACAGCGGGTGAAGCTCATGCATCTGGCAGAGGATCAGCATGATGGTGCGTTGTGGTGCCAGGGATCAGGACCTCCTGTGAAAGGGATTGCTCTTGGTGTAAGATGGCAAGTGAAGTTACAAAGCAGGGGAAATTAATGAGGGGTTTCTGAGCCAGCAAAGCAAAGGTGGTGTTGGAGAAGATGCTGCCTCAGAAAGCCATTGCAGTTGAGCAATGAAAATTCCCCAAAATTCCCCACCCCCAGCTGGCAAATGAAATGCCTGGCAGATGCGTGTTGTGTTCCACCTTGTTGGCAGAGGATCTTTAATAGAGAATCGTGTGGCTTTCCATGCGCGTTGTAGAACGTGCAGGATTATTACAGGGGTTTGCATTGTTAAAGGAAGATAAACCAAGGTGCGTTTCATGGCCGACCTTTTTGCTGTGAATCCTCGTCTTTACAAGTACAACAGAAAAATTCATGATGCTGTGTCTGAGATAAGCCGAAGGGCTTCGAGTGAATGATTTGGGGTTTGTGTGTCTGAGCTGCAACCTGTGTTCTTGGAAGTCCTATTTGAGAAGCTAGCTAAAAATGCTTTCAGACGTGTTCTTAACAGTCATAGGAGCAAAACAAGCATTGAAAATAAAGCGACAGTTAAAATGAGCGTTGACAATGCAAAGCAGTAGTGCACGATTATAGTGTTGTTTTAAATATACCCAGTAACATTTTTAATGCATCAGAAATGGTTATCTAACTTCCCTAATTGATCTTGTAACCTGTTACGATAGCTGACTAAGAAAGCGAGGCTAACTTTGTGGAAGAAAAGCAGGAGTTTTACGCTTGTCCTTGAAGTTTCCCAAAAATAAAAGCCAAAACCTGTGCCACAAACACATTTCTTCTCTGAAATGCGTTTTGTTTGCTTTATCAGCTGGGTAAAGAAAAATGATTGCACAGGATCAAAAGAAATTGCTTAGCACTCTTTGAGGTTATAGCATCTGTTCAGAGAAAGGGAAGGGCAGGAGAAGATGCAACTTAGTTTTACTAGAAATGGAAGAGGAACAAGGGTTTGAAAAAGAGGTGTACACCCTTTTAGTAAAGTTGCTTCTGTTTTAAAAAGCTTGCTCTTGGACCTTGGGATAAGCATGACTAAGCTATGTGCTGGTGTCTTAGCAACAAAGCAGATGTGAAAACAGTGTTTTAAAATCTGGCTGCATAGAGATGATCTCTGCTTGTCTGAATAATGGTGTGCTTTCCTCAGGGTCAATAAAACTGCACCAGTCTAGAGAAGGACTTGCGTGGTGGTAGATAAACGTATTTAACTTGGTTATTTTCTTCTCATTCCTCTTGTTTCTTTACACAGGGAGTGAAGTATCTGTGCATTTTTTTCTGCTGATTCACCCTCGCAGAACTTGTAAGTTTTCTCTAAAAATACATGACAAAACCCCAGAAATCCCTCAGTACCACGATGCTTGTTTTACAAAGGGCTGAAAGATCTGGTTCAGATCTCTAACAAGTATTACACCAATGTGTTTTGTAATCCGTTAAGAAAACACTTTATTTGAGCCACTTTGGTTCAGACTCTGGTTTTTGTGTGTAAGGATTTGTAGGAGGGTTAGTATGTAAACACTCTTCTTCATTTGTGGCCTTAAGCTTCAGGAATTCTTTATTAAGTCTGCTCCTACTTTAGTCCCAGTTTATTCTTTATTCTAGATGCTGTTTTTGTAAATATTTTTGCTTGGCTATTGTGTTTGGGGTTTTTTTTTTGTCTTTTTTTTTTTTTTTGTTAGCCCTCTTCCCAGCCATTAACCAGGAGAAGATCTTTGAAAAGACGTACGAAGCCTGGTGCTTCAAGCACTGAAATAAATTCCTCACAGTGGGCCTTCAAAATAAAGTCCCGGTGTGCCAACTACCCCTGCAACTGTCTGCTCTACACTTCTTGAACCTGCCTGAGAAGGCCCTGCTGATCTTAGTAGTAGGCTGGCACGGTGGGGAGTTTGTGCCCTGCGGTGACTCTTGCCTTGAGGATACATGTACTGAAACTAGGGTGTCCCAGCCTCTCTCTTTCTCATCTCTGCTAACGTTTGTGAAACACTGATTGACTTGCCCTTGGCTTTAAATGTTTTGAGCCATTGAGCATAGCAAGTCTTGATTCCAAAAAGAAATCAAACAGGTTTTGTAAGAGAACTTGGATAGTGACCAGCTCTTTTCTTCTAGAGCTCACTGTTTATGTTGGGGAGAGGTGATGGTGGTGGTGGTGGGGGTTCAGCCACATCCTGCTACCAAGTTTTGTAGAGCAACAAGTAGTTGAGAGAGGCCTGGTAGGCACGGAAGGAAGTGCAGCACTGCTTTTCTCTCACATCACAGCAATATTCCGACTCATGCTTTCGGGGTGTGTGTGTGTATTTTTAGAACACGTTTCTTGCACCCTAGAAAGATTCCAGCGTGGCATTTGGTGTGAGGTGATTTGCCTTTTCATTCTGCATTTCTGTCGTGATTTTGGGGGGAAGGGTGTGTTGGGAAACAAACCATCCCCAGAAACACCCACCACACACAAGCTCCCCAACCCACAGCAAATAACTCCCTAAATCACTGAATTTCAAGACAGGTCTGTAATGAGAGGGCAGACAGCTAACAGTCGTTGTCCTGGACAACTTTTTGTGGCCTTAATGTTTAAAATAAATAATTTCTGTGAAAATTCTTTTGGGCAGTTTTTAAAAAAAAAAGAAGGAGATTAGAGGGAGACGTTTGCGTGTTGTCATTATTAATTGTTGGTTGGCTGCGTAGCGTTTCTGAAAATGTTCTACAAATCCGCTTCCTTTGTTACTAGAGATCTGGATCAGTTGGGAATGGAAATGGAAAGGAGGGCATTTGGGATGAATGTTAGTCAGTGTACAACTCGGCCTCTCCCTTGCCGTTAAATACAAGGAGTTAGGCTGAAAAACCACCTCCAGCGCTTGAACTCCCTGGCGCAGTACCAACGCTCTTAGAGCCTCGGTCAGAAGACACAATATTTGCATGAGTATTGTTTCTGTTATGCTGCAGGCATCTAAAATACTTGCTTTGGTGTCAGGTGGTTGTGAGCAAACATCATTACTTCTAATACTGAGACATTTTATCACTTAAAATAAAACTTGATGAGTAACCGATTTTTTTTTTTTTTTTTGGCGCTTTATACAGTCCAGATCTTCAAGTAAAATCAAATCATGATGCTCACAAGTAGCAACGTTGCTTGCTTTGCACACACGGTCTTCCACGAGCAAGAGGAAGCTGTCTGTGTCAGATTCTCACAGAACAATTTTATCTAGGAGCGGTTAATCACACTGTGCCCTCTGCAGAGGGAGGGATAGGTGGGGAACGGGAAAGGGAATTGGCCCTTCTGCGACACTGTTGTGTATCTATCTACCCTCTTCTTTCAAAAGAGGGGTTTGGGTGGTGGCGGGTGAGGGGAAAAAGGCAGCATCCCATATTGCATTTTGGAAGATTGATAAGGTCCAACTGAAAGCCTTTAACCCACTGAATTTTGGGACTGTGAGCTCTTAATTTGCTTCAGCTCAGTTTTTGTGAGGGGAAACTTCTGGTTTCTTATGCGTGTAATGCACGTTTACTCCTCGTAAGCTTGTTTAGTGGAGCTCACTTCCTCAGAGGAATGAATTGCCAGGGAAATACTGCAGGGATTCCCCTGTTAACATGTGGGTGTTCACTAAAGTGGCTCAAAAGCCTGTTTCTACTTCCTTATTCTGCCCCTACCAAGCATAGGAATCAAGCAGTTGCTTTTGAGACTCGAGGTGCTTCATAGGCATTAAAGGAGTGTTTTCCCTGGACTCTGTGATTTTACCTCGGGCTATTGACTTCTCCAGAAATGTCATCTCCTACAGAACCTGTTTCTAAAAAGTTAATTCTATAGAAATCAAATCTTCCCTTCCTGTCCTGTTCCAGCTAATTGCCTTAGGCTATGTGTTTCTGCGGAACTAACTTCCAACGGTCTGCTGTTAGTGGTGATAAAATAGAAGACAGATACCCTATTAACTGATTTAGGTGGATCTTCGTTGCATTTACATTGCCAAAGGAAAGAACCATCAAGATGCTTTCTTTTTAACCTTTACGGTATTCGTGGAAGTCTGACTAGCAACGAATGAGTATGTAGGTCTGGTATCGTAACTCTGGCCTCAGCCTAGTTTTGGGTTATCCAGTTACTAATGCGTAAGTTTAGGTACCTTTTACAACATACTGGTAAGGGACACTGTACTGGTTCTTCCTGTGGTGTTTTCCCACTGTGAAGATGATGCAGTTCAGGACTCAGCTTTAAGCTGGGAGATGTAAAAGCCGGATATCATGTAATAAATTGTCTTGAAGTAACTGTTCAATCCAACAAGTAGGCTGCAAATCAACACATTTCTCAAGTGCTTTCCTGTTACAGATGATAATCAACTGTTCTTTTTGGTGTCTGTGACACTTAGCATACAGCTAACTGGTCCTCAGTTTTAGTTTTCATGTAAATATGGTTTGTCCCATAACTTTGAAAATGAGTTTATAGACAACTGTGTCATCTGGAGCCAGCAGAGACCCCAGTACTCTAGGCTTGTGGAGGAACACTTTTCTCCTTTTCTCTGACTCAAGGTGGGGAGGGGCCGTGGTTCTACAGAGCAGCACTCATTCTAAGCTTGCCTATTTCTCTTCTTGTTTTCATGAATGCCCGTAAACACTTGATGGTGTTTCAGCAGACTGAGTGTCAGCAGTCAGGAAGGGCAAATAAAACTGGGTGAATGGAGTTCACTGCTAGCTATATTTAGTCCCTTGCAAAGGTGTTACGCTCGTTTGCAGATATTTTTCAAACCAAAGCATTGAAGTGTTTAACCAAAGCTTGTGCTAAACCATTGAAGTGAATTCACTGGTGGTTGGAGCTGCACTGTTGGTCAGATTTTTTAGAGAGAAAGAGAAAAGATGAGTGTATGAGAAGATTGGGAGGTTGCCAATCCAGCCCTAACCAAGTGTCATCTGGCTGAATCGGTTCAATCTCGGATAAGTGCCCTGCTGTTGAGCAACAGCTCAGCACCTCATTTGGCCTGACTTCATTTGTGTGAAGCTGCTTGTGCCCCCTGGGCAGACCTGAGCGCTGTGATTTGTTAGAACTTGGCCAGTGAAAATGTTATGGAGTGGCAGTCTGAGTAGAAATGCATTTGTAAGCCTTCGTCCCTCTTCACTCATCCCACATACTTGATCGTTTTCTTGAGAAACATAACATCCTGAGTTGATGTGCAGTCCTAAACCTTGGGATTTGCATTGTGCCTCGAGATTTTTCCAAATAGTTCACTCAAGTCTTCTCCAGCTGTGTTCTCCATGTTATATCCAGTGATGCAAGCCCTGCCTTGGAGAGGGAGTCCTGGGCTTTGGAATCCGCCTTTTTGGATATTTCAGCTTAGACATCATTGCCTTTGCAAGTTCCACAGGTGTTATCGCTTTGTTGCATCACTGGACCCCCTCCAGGTCTTGAGTGTTTATAGAATCAGCAGCTGCACTGCTGGGCCGGAAGGGAAGCTTCCGTTTATGTGGGTATTCCTGATTTTTGTGTGGCTGCTGGTGCTGGGCTGAGGTTTGTTTGTTTGGTGTTTTTTTTTTTTTCTTTTACCCTTGTGGTATAATAATCACCCTGAGAGGGGAAACATCTTGCATACAGGACATTGTGTTTCATGGGTGTTGAGCGCAGGGTGCTTTCAGGTTGGCCTCTGCCTATAAGCCTGGTGCTGGCTGTCCCTTAAGAACCGCTTTCCTCTGTCCGTGTTGCCCATAGTGATACTGTCAGAGAGCTTAAATGGCACGAGCACGCAAAGGCCACGGTGAGCTCCAGCGATGTTGAACTCGGAGGCGCTCCTTTGCACCTGCGATCAATTGCAGGCAGCCCCAAGGGCTTTGCAGTCTGAAAGGCAGAGGCGGGGTGAGCAGCTTGGGACCGGGATGCAAAGAGGTGATGCTGCAGATTTTCTGAGAGGATGAGAACTGCTGGGTTACTTTTCCTTCAGACTTACCCCAGTTGAAATGAAGAGGCATGTGTAAAGCATAATGAGAGTACAAACTGTAAGGTTCGTAAACGGAGTCTTTATCTCCTCCACATTTCCTCCTCTGCAGCTTTGAAAAGGTAGGCTGTAGGTAGGGGTTGGCTGACACCCTGAATAAGGGCAGTCAGAAGGGCTGCTGCAGTCTGAGGGGAGGAGACGTGAAGGAGCTGAAGAAGCCAGGGCTTCAGTTGAGAATTTTTTCATAGTGGGGACAAAAGGGAGAGATTTCAAGCTGCAAAGAAGAAAGTCGTAACATGAACTGAAATACAAACTTGCCAGTCATCAAAATAAAGCATTTGTTAACGCTTATCACAATGGATTGCCTAGGATACCAGTTTCTTCAGGTAGAGCAGAGAATAAATATGCCAATGAGTTTTGCATTTCATTGGCAGACACAAACTTTTACCTCTAAGACCTGTTATTCAGTTCTAAATTCTAGAAACAGCACTAAGTGAGATTTTTGGATACAGTTCTCTCTTTTGAAGTAATGATTTTACTAAATAGAGCACTTTCTTTATTCCCCTTCTGTTTTCAGGGCAAGGCATTTCAGAGAGAGTATCAAATTTATCCATGAGTGCCGGCTTACAGGTGAAGGCTGCCTAGTTCATTGGTATGTATGCCACTTGCTAAAAAAAAAAAAAACTTCTTGGGAGTTTATTTATCTTCATTTGGATGTTCATCGCTTTAATAAGTTAGTGTTTGCCTCCATGTTACAGTAAAATCCTCTTAGACTTAAGTGCAACCTCTTGTTTGAAGAGCCCCAAAATATTTACAAGTGCTATTAAAACTTCATGCTAGGACTTTTGAGTCACTGAGATGGGCAGCTGACTGGAGATAAAAGGAATCCAAGAAATTCTTCCTGACCTCCTCCATGAAACACTTTTGTAGGATTGATTTGACTAGTGATGTATTGTTTATTTCCCATTATTTTAATCACTATATTTCTAAAGATGATTTTCGTGATCCTAATAATGTGGTTAGTTTCTATAACAGCTATTTTGGTGACTCCAGAGTTGTTAAAAAAATTTTCCTCTGAAAAGAAATTGATTTTTTTTTTCTCTTCTTCTTGAAGCTGCTGAAGTATTCAAATGTTGCATTTGTTAATAGCAAGTCTCTGATTGGAGAGATGCTCCTGGGGCTGTAGAGAATAGAAAAGGAAATCTCACCCTGGGTTTTTTCTTGCTCTCTGCTATTGGTTGTAGTCTTCGTGCTGTATGTCCAAGTGGCATATCTGAGTCTATATCTGGAATCAGAGTCATCTCGTGATTTGAACACTGGACCTGTACCCCGGCCCTGAGCATAAATCCTCAGTTTGCTACTGACTCATGATAGGGCTGTGCACAAGTCATTTGGTCAGTCTCTGTGTACGTAAAGCAGAGATAACGTGTCTGAATTCTGATAGAATTTAAAAAAAAACCTGTGAAGCATTTCAAAAGAATGTTCTTGAAATGCCAAGTGAAAGAGTCCGGTACAAATGTATCTCAAGCACATTCTTTATACTTATCATAGTAGGAGTTGGCAGTTTTTAGTCCAGTGCTGTCAAACCGGTAATAGTGAACGATTCTTACTTTATCCCAGCGTTTCACGTGGGGAAACTGGAGTCTTGAGGGTTCAAGTTGGACAGTGCATGGATAGCAGAAAGAGGAAAAGAGCTCGAGCAACCAGACATATGTACTTTAACAGTTCAGTTAAAGTTCAGTTCAGCTGCCTGAAGTTGAAGCCTTTATTCATGGTGGAGAGGGAATGTCTTATTTCACTGCTCTGATCTCCATAGGCAGATGAAAGCGGGTGACTTATTCCTAGCTTTTTAAAATCCAGATCTAACTTTGAATGCTTGCACTGTCCCCTGCTTTTGTGAAGACTTGATACTTATTTCTTCCTTTCCAGTCTCATACGAATTACCACTCAGACCCCACTTTCTCTGTTGTGTCATAGATTTGTTCTGATATGTTTGAAAAAGCAGTTCCAAAGCCCTTTGCCTCAAATAGTGTAATATTTCTTCCTGGTGGCAAGCAACATGGGAAGTCTGCTGGGATGGTGGGAAGTGATGCTGTTAACCTTGATAGGTGAAGTACACCACTTTGTTTTTCATGCAGCCTTGCAGGTGTCTCCAGGAGTGTAACGTTGGTGGTTGCCTACATCATGACCATCACAGACTTTGGTTGGGAAGATGCGCTGTCGGTTGTCCGCGCTGCGAGATCCTGTGCCAATCCTAACATGGGCTTCCAGAGGCAGCTGCAGGACTTTGAAAAACATGATGTTGATCAGGTAAGTGAACTACAAACAAAGGAGCTGCCAAACACAACCCCAACCCAGATTGTGGGCTGCTTCTCATTATTTTGAGGCCTGGGTGGTTTATCTGACCCCCGGTTTTTGCTTTGAGAGTGGCTTCTTGGCTCCACTGGGGAGGTGCGGGTAGAACTGAGGGTATATATAAGGGAATGCCGCATGGGAGGGGAGATGAAGCACAAAATCTAAACACACCTCCTGCGCGGCTGTGCTCTCAGTCCAGTGATGGCTTCATGTGTGTTAAGACACGAGACAAGACTGACACCTTTAGAGGAGTAAAACTCCAGAGTGAGTTGCACAGAACGCAGCAGAAAGACCAACCTATAAGTACTCGTTGCATAAAAGTAATGGGCTTCCCCCAACACATTCTTTTGGAATGGTAAAGAGGAAAGAAATCATAATCAGAAATCTTTGCTATCCAGGAGTTCAGCTAGGTTCTCATTATGACATAGGTGACGTGTTCCCCCCCACCTTCCATGGCTGAGAATCATTACATTTTGTGATGTGTAGAACAGTCTCAAATCTGTCCCTTTTTTGTTTCTTAGCCTTTGAAGGCTTTGTAGGACGAAGAGAATTATGGGAACAGTAAGACTGCGAGGTGGTTTTCAGAAAACAAAAATTAGTTTCTTACCCCTAAAAAGAACCATCCCACGCAAAAGAGCTGCTCCCCGTGGGTGATCGGTGACTTCCACTTATGTTAACAACCGACTCCAGCCGTCCCCTCTGTTTTCCATTGCTCAGCGTGTTGCTGTTCTCTGGGCTTTTGTGCCTATTGTGCTTACTAAAAATCAACAATAACAACAGAGGCAAACCAGAATCGGAAAGCAAAATACACGAGGCAAAGGATGTTATGGGTTTTTTTTTTTTTTTAATTCCATCCATGTCATTCTGCTGCAGAAAGCTCGGAGTTTAGAAATTACCATTTGTTTTGCATGCTGCAGTTCACAACTGTAAATATTTGCCTTTTTTTTTAAATATTTAACTGAATGTTTCCTGGATCGTTTGGAACTGGTGTAAATGGTAAAGTAACTGATTTTTAAGAGACAAAAGTCAGAGGGGGACTTTCCAGACTTGTCTCCTTCCTCCCTTACAGTCATTTCTACTCTAATTGGTCTGGGCTAACAGCAATGACAATTAAGGCTATATGCAAATAGCCTGATAAAGACAGTAACGTCTCTCTTTTTTCATCCACCATGGACGGCACATTCTGCCTTTTCTTCACTGAGGAGGAGGCGGTAGGTTGCAAAAAGACATATCCACCTGTAGTCACTGGCTGGGCTGTAGTTTCCTACTGTCTCTTAACAGCAACCACATCCTTAGCAGGTGTCTGTTTACACACCTGATTTCAGTGGAATAATGCCATCTGCCAAGGGTGTGAACTTTTTTCTGATTTCAGTGAGTGTTTTGCTGCGCCAGTATAAGGTGGTATCCTGTGGGGTTTCTGGAATGGGGTCCCTTAGATCTTGGTCTTAGAGGAAGGGGTTTATTCACCGAGGTCACGACATGGTTTGCACCGGTTCCAAACTTCCACGTGGTAGCCTGAGGCCTCAGATTTGACTCAGGACCTCACGATCTTTCAGGAATGGCAGGGAGTAACTGTGGCGAAGTCTTGTCTCCCAGTGTCAAAGTAAATGGTCCTATGGATAAAGCTGTCTGTGAGCCCCAAGCAGAAGAAAATTGTGAAAGTTAAGGCTTGAAAAATGATGACAGGAGTATTATCCCTACTGGGACAGAACAGTTGGGGTTTGTGTCTACTCACTGCTTCTGTAGAGAAGAGCAACAGGATCATCGGGAATGGCTAAGTGGGCTCAAATTATTCAGCTGGCAAAGACATGACAGATAAGGTTGTGATAAAGCTTTATAAAGTTGAGCGGAATGGAGTGAACAGGTTTATTTCCGCTTCCCTGTAATGTGAGAGGGAGCTATCAGTTGGCATGTCCCAGTCAAGGAAAAGGAGGGGGTTTTATACACAATATGTACTTACGGAGCTTGTTGCCATCCAGACATCTTGTAGTAAAAAATTGTGGATTCAAAAAGTGATCTTAGGGCAGAAAAATTAATTTGTTGATACTGAACACAAAGGTACTGCCTCAGCCTCCAAAAGTGCCTGAGCGGAAAGTTGCTGGAAGCTGAGGAAACGACCAGGGAAGAGGTCCCAGCATTATTGCCTGATCCTTTCCTTGGCATTTACATCTGGTTACTCTCATACCAGGATTCAGCAGGACCTGGTGCATCTGTTACCACGTACCATATTCAGTCATTCACGTCAGTAATATATAAGGTCATATGCTATTGCTTTTAAAGCTCCTGCACTTCTTTGTTCTTAGAAGATACCTTTCCTGAAATCTACAGTACATGTTTTTACTACTGGTGCTTGTAGACTCGTGATTAAAAAAACCCAAACATATGAGTGGTTCACTTTCTGATCTTCAACCCTCTCGCAGCCTGTTGTGGCTCGGGCAAGTTGGCTGATTGTGTTAGCTTCCACGCTAATTCATCGGCTTGCGTGTATCTGTAGGAGCATGGGAAGGGGTGTGTGCTTTTAAATCCAGGATGTCCTTGCTCAGTGGGTATTCCTTACTCCATATTACTCCAGCCAGCCAAGCTGTTACACAAGTGGGTCACTTTAGGGGATGTAAGGCGTCTCAGTGATTTCAAATGTGTGTTCCTCTGCCTACGTATTCTGTGCTGCAGTTGAAGGACATGCAATATTTGGAGTGCTTTTCTTTAAACTGCTTGTGTTCTTACAGGCCATTGACATTCTGTAGGGCAGGAGTGTGTATTACTTCTGTACTAGTCTCATGATGCTGTTTAATTATGTTTCATCTGTATGTTTGATCTCTACAGTTCAGGCAGTGGCTGAAAGAAGAATATGGGGAAAACTCTTCTCAGGATCTGCAAGAAGCCAAAAATCTTCTGAGCAAATACAAAGAGCAGGCAGAATTGCAGCAGAATACTGGGGGAAGACAGTGGAATAACAACTTCTCATCCGTGCCATCTCTCTCATACAGCAACTACACGACAGAGACTTAATCGTAGGAGGTTGATTAATTTTTTTTCTTTCTACCTTTGAAAAATATCTTGCTGTAATTTCCACCCCATCTTCAGGACTCTCAGCAGTAATCATGCCAACAGTTGATTTGTAAAAGCTTCTTGATGAAAATGCTACATTCTGTGTGTGTGTATATGAGTGTGTTTGGCAGAGTTTTATAATTTGGGCAGGATCGAGCTCTCTCTACGCTCAGAGACTTGACCCGGTTCCTGTGGCTGGACCGGTTTGTCAGCCAGCCACGGCCGTTATCCCCGTATGCCCACGTCACCTGGCAGTTGCTGTGAGGTTAGCTCAGCTCCTTTCGTTGTAGGCTAGCAAAGGGCTCCGAGATGAAGTCTGGTGATTCACGCTGTGGCAGTTTGACATCTCTGCACTGTTGATGTGGCCAAGATGTTATATCACCCGGAGAAGGGAACCCAAGCCTGTGTCTCGGCTGCTCCTGTTCACAGTCCTTTGGCGAGTAATACCGCGGAGGTGGGCTTGAGCTTGAACGCTAGACTGCAAGCTGGAGCAGGTGAGATGTGGGTAAGCGTACCTTTCTACCGACAGCAGCATGTAGGAGAGAAATGGGGCAGACAGCTCTGAGTAATAACATCTTCAACTGCCACGGTCGTGCTTGCTTCAGTGCACGTGCGACAGAGCTGTCGGGTCGAGCTGCGGCAGACCAAGAGCGCCGAGACTGTTACCACAGCTCAGCTGAGGTGCAGTGATTTAAGCCACGGTCCCTTGATTGTGCGTCTGATCTCGCGACGTAAGCTTCTCCGGAGAGTAGGTTATCAGGTCTCCAGTGCCGCTGAACTTCATTCCCCATGGAACACGTGCCTCTTCAACACACGCCCCTGCGCACGTGATCCTTTGTCTCCAAAGAGTGGGCTCGGTGTGAGTGCCAGCACCTGTTTCTTTGCTTGTGCTGTGGTTTGCTCTTTGACTTCAGCTACCTCAAAAATGCTCTTCTTGTCCTTGTGGTTGTAAATGCAACCGTGAAAATTGCCTTGTGTAATCTTCATCTGACACCGAGTGAAGTAGGCGGGTGTGCGTGTGTGCGGGCGAGCATGCGTGTGCATCTGTGTTTCACACGCGTCTGTCTTGGAGGAGTTTGTTTTCTTTTAAAGTTGCCCACATTTCTCACTGGTTCCAAAACTGAGTTGTTTGAATTCAACTTTCTGCCGTTTTAAAACCACTACATCTATGTTTTGCTGTGATCAGATTTGTAGGAAGGCGTTTGTAACGTGTGTTTTAAACGAGGTTAAAACTCGGCGCCGTACTCCACTCTAGGTAACGCTGTGTGTTTCTGGGATGGAGCCATCGCCCCACTGAAGTGTATTCTAAGAGTTCAACTTCAAATATGTCGCCGGGGGTGCTGAGCGGTGTATTGATTTCTGATGGTGCAATGGGGAGTGGCACTGATGCCGAGATCATCATGGTTTCTTGTCTGTTGATTCAGAGGATGGAAGGCCTACTTTTTTATTTTTTTTCTTTTGAAGATTTCAGAAGATAAAAAATACCCCCCAAACAGCCTGGATAGAAAAACAGAAAGGAACCCCTCGTTTGCTTGAATGTGGTGCGTGTCACGCTAAAAGCTGGGCGCCGAGCGAGCAGCGGTCGGCATACTAAATAGGCTGTTGTCTCTTTCAACTTCTTCCGTACTCTGACCTCCCATCCCTTCACAAGATTCCTCTCCATGTGATTTCCTGCTTGCTTTGGGTGGCAGGGAATTCTTGGGATGGGAGCGAGGTCGTTTGGAGTCAAGTGAGCTCAGTCTGTTAAATACCTGTTGTTAAGTATCTTCAAAAATTCTACATTATGGCTTGTGAAGTACGGATCTTGCATGTCAGTAATTGCCAAAAAGGAAAAAAGGGAATGGGGTGGAACTGGCCTGACCCTTTCATCCGAGTCCAAGGTCTGCATCAGGGTTCTCGTTGCACCAAGCGTACTGAACGCCGCGAGAGCAGGATAATCATGTCTGTGCTGCAGTAAGAGATGCTATGGGGTTCGAGAAAGGTGCTGGAATTGACTTTGTTTTCAAGCTTGTAGCTAAATGATCCACTACCTATTTGGTATATCCAGCAACTGCTCTGCGTTGGCCTGGTAAGAGAAGGATTTAGCACTTCTTGAAGATGTTGATCTGCAAATAACTGGCTGTTTAGGCTGTTTAGGAATTCCAGCGCAGCAGTGCCCACGTCGACGGTCCCCTCTGTGCTCCTAGGGCGGACGTGGAAATCGGAAGACGCTTTCCTCGGTAACAGGGTCTGACGTGCGCTCAGGATGCCAGTCCATTCGCCCAACCTTTTACTCATGAAGGGTGTGTGGTGCCACTTCAGCCTGCCCCAAAGGGCAGCTTTTTCAGAAGCATTCTGCCTGTGCTCTTGCAGGTGGTCAGTCAGTCCGTCCCGCAACCGACTGCCGACATTACGTGTCCCGTAACACTTTGGGCGCTCTCGTCCTTGCGGTAGTAACCCTGCGAGTGCTGGGAAGTTGGCAGTTCTATGTTCAGACAAATACAAGGCAGAATGGGAGACATCTGTTAAACGTCCTTGTGTCCAAGATTGTTCTGTACTGTATTTTTTTAGTAGTTTGGTTATCCCCAAAGAGTCAGTCCCACAAATAGTCATTTTTTGAAGAACTGAAGTCGGCTTTGGGGACGTACAGCCACATCGATGTGCATTACGCTGCAGCTCAAAAGCAGGTACAGGGTAAGGCAGGAAGACGGAGGGAGTGCCATGTTGTCAGCTTCTCTCTTTTGAAGGCAGAAGAGGTGTTGTTCCCTTGCTTCAACGTCTTGTTTAGCGGTGCGGGTGTGCCACGTACTGCGTTTAAGAGTGGTAAAAGGGCAACAGCAGCCTAAGGAAACTTCGATCTGGTTTGTCCATGTAGGGAGCGGAATGATCGTTCCTTTGTTTTCCCGCCGAGTGCAGAAGAGGGAGTAGCGAGAGTTCTCACCTTTGGCCTTTTAGAGAGGGAGAGGAGCTAACACAGGCTGAGAAGGTGACATGGTTTGTCTTCCAACCAGCCTTTCAGTGGCAGTTTGTAGCACTTTCCAGCTAATCCAGAACGTGACTTAGACCCCGGTCCGTCCTTTAACAGTTGGCATTCAGAGTGTAGCCGATGCATTCGGTTATTTCATTTCTGTACTTTAAATCATTGTCCTCATTTTGATGTTCACTGGAAAATGTATAAAGTTTATAACACCTCATTGGACATCCAGATTTGAAATGTATAATCGATTTTTTGGGAGCTAAACTCTATAGCCATGTGAGATTATAAGCAACTGTTTAGTGTTATACAATGTAGGTAATGGGTAAATGCATTAGTATTTATTACCCTGATTTTTAACCTGTAAAGAGTTGCTTCCTTACTTTTTGTGGTTGAGTGGGAGGATATGACAAATCCTCTCTCTGTTTTTTAAGAAGGACAGTAATAACATTTGTTGCTATAATGGCCGCTGCCTATAAAGAAGTCTGAAAAAATTTTACTAATTACTTCAACTAGTTGGAAAACTTTGAACCTGGTAAGCTTCTTGATTCTCTGTCTTCCTCTTCCTGGGCATCTTAGTGAAGCCTTGATTGCTTTTTCCAAATGTTTGTATTTAATACGTTCTACAATTTTTTTATAAATAAATGTTCACACCTGAGCTGCTTGTGTATTTCTTGAGATCAGTTAAGCGCCTGGAAGGTTTCTGCTCACTGTTTGTATCCCTGCAGGTACAGTAAGAGTACAAGACAAACTCCTTGCGGTATTTAGATTACTTTTTTCTCCTGCATGCAGACCTCTTGACTCCGCCTCTCTTCACCAAGTTCTTCCAGGTGAGTCCATGAACCCGCAGCATGAGCATCTCTGGACAGTAGTCCCACCAGATGACGTTGCACGTTGCTCTCTTACTTACTGTCGCTGGCCCTGCGTTGCGACAAGCTACGTGGTGAATCCCAGTTTTTAATTGTTTTGAAATACCTTCTTTTCCATAGAATGCTCGTTGAGGGCTTAACTAGCTGTAAAAGGCAGCTGGTTTTCAGAGTGCCAAGACTCAGGCTCTCTCGATAGTGGTTTGTCAGGGGAAGGTGATGTAAGTGGCAGATGATGATTCTTGGGGAGAAAAAAAAAATGAAAAATGTACAGTGCGGGGGGCGGGGTGGGGGGAAGCCACACTTGAATTCCCACAGATAACACACTGCGTTTCTGGTTTGACACTACCTCTGCTAGGAGGGTAATTCTGGCTTTCAAACAATTAAAAACCCCAAACCCCAGAACAAAAAACCCAGCAACCTGAAATTATAATCAGTCATTGCCCAAGGAGCCAGATCTTGGGCACCGCTGAAGGCTGAGCGGTTCTTGCAGTGGGACACCCTCATCATGAAGGCAAAGTTAGATGCTCAGGCATGGATTTGGGTCTTCTCTTTTTACCCTCTTCTCCCTCTCCCACCACTTAGTTTACAGGCTGCTGGGAATGTGTGGATGTTTCTGAAGGGATCTCCAAAGGGATCAACTAATTCATAATAGTTGATCCACTAGAACAAAGTTTATGTGCCTGTAGGTGGCTTTGAATGTGCCAGATGCACCTTGTTCATAATGTATTTCAGTTTGTCTTCAGTGTAAATGGGATGGCTGTGATTTTATTAACGTGTGTTTCGGTCCACTTCCTATCTTTCTATGGAAAGACTTTCAATTCAGCGCAGCCTGCTGCGTGAAACTTGATTTAGTGGTGTCCTTACCTCCTTTCTCCTCCTTGGTACCTGGAGCAATGTCTTAGACACATGTGCTGTAGCACTGATGAGACAGAGAGCATGTTTAAAATGTAATCCCTTGTGAATTAGGAAAATCTCTTCAACTTTTAGAGGAGGCTCCCCCCTACCCCCAAAGGAAGACAGCAGTTTCTAGGAAATGGCAGTTCTGGTTGGATTCATGTAGTCCTGTCTCTCGGTGCAGCAAACTGAGGGCGCTTAGAGGGAAAACCGGCGTGTCCTTAGCTGTGCCCATAACGCGATACCGAGTTTGGGCTTTGCCAGCAAATTATGACAGTCCTTCCACTCCTCAAGGAGATCGTACCGGCAGAGGGAAAACGATGACAGTCTGTAGAGAATAGTAGGCAGCAGGAGGAAGATGATCTTACACTGCACAGTGTGGCTGTAGCAACCCTTGGAGACACGAAGCCTGTGACAGAAACAGCTATTTTCACGCTTTGTTCTCAGCAGAGCTTCTATGTGCCCCAGCTCCTGTGTGTTTAACTATCTCGTTGCTCCGTGTAGCTCCTGTCCAGCGTTGCCCTCCTGCCCTCACCCAGGGAACAAGTCCTTTATACGAGTTTGAATGTGTGCTTTGCTCTAGTGAGTGATGCGAACTGCAGTTTACCAGAAGTGAGTAGCTTGTGAGTAACAAGATGACTTCCTGTAGCTTCCATGAAGTTTCTTGTGTAGTTATTAGGAGCAGGCATCTAAGTGTGAGCAGGAGGCACCTTTTTGCCATTGAACTGTGTGCACAGCTCAATCCTTGTAGGAGTTTCGATGCTGCTTGTGTGAGTTGAACACGTCTGCGGTAAACTGGGAGTAAAATACATTTGCAAGCCGTCTGAAAAAACGGGATTTTCAGCCAGACCTGCACACGGTTTCTGTTTTAGCTGAGGCAGTTACGAATGTGCAGGTTTGTACCCTTCGTTATTGGTGGAACTGTGAATAGAGAGATCAGAACCAAGACTGTCCGAGCTACTTGAAGTGCACCGTGTTTGCTCCTTGGTCGTCTGTTCACCCTGTCATTAGCAAGGCACGGCTTTAGATCAGGCAGGTGCATTTACACATGTGCCCTTTGACAGTCTGAGTTCTGATTCCCCTTCTTCCCTTATTTCTCTGGAAGCAAGTGAGCTTTCATTTGATTTGTCAGATACAGGGGATGGGATTTTTGTTAGGATTTCTTCAATCTCTTCCTTCTCCCTTATTTTTGTGTGTGTGTGTGATGAGTGATGATGGTTTTTAAACAACTGGCATTTATCCCAGAACTCTGGAGTCAGGATAAGTGAGTGCCAGTGTGTGGCTTGTAGTAATGTGTAGTAATAAAAAACACTTATGAGGTTGCTGATTTAATTGATTGTGCTAACAAACACAATCCTGCTGTCTGTGCATCTGCGCTGTTACGGCGGTGGGGTGTGCGTGTTTGCCAAGCCTGCCGTGACTTCTGTGGGTGCTGTTGTCTTCCGTGGCAGTCTGGCTCCTCTGCAGGGCTGGATGGTTTGGGAAAGTGACACTGATCCATGACAGTGTTGAACCTGACAGCTGAAAAATTAAAAAGGGATATTTAACTTTTGTGCCAAAAAGCAGCGTGTGTTGGTGGACCAGCATCATGTGCAGGTTACTGATTACAACATTTTGCTTGATTCCCTCTATTCCTCGCTTTGTAAGGCAAGGTGGGGTTTTGTTGGGGAAAACTCTGCCTTGTATTTAGGGAAAGTGTGTTTGAGATGCCAGATTTATGGCTGTGTTTGTGTGCACACAGTGTGTTTTCACAAGGATTGCCTTTTGGAAGTGTTTGCAAGTGAGTCTGCAGCATGTAACTTCCCAGCAAAACGGCTTATCTAATCCCTGTGTGCCTCAGAAGAAGGAAAAAAGGAAGGAAAAAACCAAAGACAAACCCCCACAACCCAAAAAACCCACAAACCAAACCTGAGCGCTACGCAAGCTTGGGTCGAATCCTCTGGTTGTTCTGTTCGGAGGTAGCTTTGTGTGCTTGAAAATGCCTGGTTTGCTGGGAGGTTCCTATCGGACCTGAGAGCGGTCTCCATTCCTCTGGAAGACAGGGTCTGCCACGCCACAGCATGTCTCCTCTCAGTAAAGCCTCCCTTTTGCACAAGTCCCCGGACTGGGCCCATGTACAAGATGCGGAAGGTGCCCCTGCTGCGCACAAGTGGACTTGCTGGGCTTTTACTGGCTGGTGCTACCGTTTACCCCGGAATAAACTGACTCTTCTGTTGGAGAGGACTGAAAACCCTTTACCTTTCTGTAAGTCCGGGAGACTGTGCAAGTGTTCCTCTCTCGCATCTCAGCTGGGTAGGGCTGTATGAAGTGAACCATCAGCAATGAGTCTGGGGGAGGAAAGGTTCGTCACAATACATCACCTTACGTCAAGCTGATTGCACTGGGAAAAATTTGTCCTGTGAGATTTCACCTGTTTTTAGCCGGCCTTTTCTCCCTTAAAATTATGCAACCCTGATAAGCACATAAATTTCCAAAATGGCATAGAAAGGGTTACGAGAGCGCCTGCAATGCACTAAGATGGGCCGGGAAGTTCAACAGTCCTTCTTGTCTCGAAACTCCTGTGGTTCTGGCTTATCAAGAAGGCATATTAGGTCAGCCACCTTTGTTCCAATCCATAAAATGCTGGACTGGGAAGCATTTGGGATTCTGCTCTCAAATCTCCAATTTGTTGTGTGGCTCAGCAGGTTGCTTCAGTTCTGGTTTGCTGACTTTTCCCAATAAAATGGGGAAGAAAGAAGTGTTACGACTTCCCCTGGCATGGCTCTGCAAAGACCCTAATGGAAAGCATCGGTGTCGGTTGTGCATCCTTAAAGCTCCCCATCCGAGGGGTCTTAAAATACCCTGGTAAGAGAGAGATTCCAAAGCAGGACAAGGAGCTGTGGCGGTTTCTTGCCTGTTCTTAACGCCTCAGTCCCACCTGCGTGGGAAGTGCTGCGCTGCACGGGGTGTTGGTGGGAACTGGGGAAAATCGAGGTCTGGTTCCCCGTGTACCGCTTGCTGTATTTCAGCGTGAATTACATAAGATGCAGATGTCATCATTTCTACATGGAAAAAGATGGAGTGAACTGGGAGAAGTCCAGAGCAATTCTGGTTACATCTGCCCTGGACAAAATTCATCCCGCTGGTACATCCATAGAACATAAAATCTCAGGTAAAAATTAAATGGTAGGAATGTGTAACATGCCTGTGATGTCAGGAGCGCTGGGGGAGGGCAAGTGGAGGAGGAATAACATACGGAAAAAATGAAAGCTGTGGAATACCTCAACGTGGTAAGGGCTGATGATACACGTGCTGAGATACGTTGCATGCACTCTAGGAAAAAGTCTGCAGGCAAAAAAAAAAAAGGGGGGGGGAATCTCTGCTGTTTACTGTATTTTCGATACATGGTTACAACACTAGAAAAAAAGCGATGTCCTGATTTTCTCCTAGGCTTGTTCTGGAAAGAAAGTGCATGTGGTGAATACATCCAATAAAAGCTCTTCTGGCAGATGAGAACTGGAGGAGGAACAAGATTGGTGGCTCCTTGGCCAAGCTGCTGCTTCTACTTTTGGAGCGTTTCATGGAAGTCATGAATTTGATTCATTTCCAAAGCTGGCTTGGAAACTCCAGGCAGCAGAGGAAGGGACTCCCCCTTGACTTAGCTGGTTTTCTCTGAATGCCTTGCCCTTGTGTGAAATGGAGTCAGAGCTGCCTCTCGGGTCACTTCTGGGGGAAGGTCAGCGCGTGGGGACTGACCCTCCGCTCCTCAGTTTGAGTGATTCGGGAGCCTCGGTGCCTCGAAACACACTGAACTTCAAGCAGGGCTGGGGAGCTCGCAACGCCTGCAGTTAAAAAGGAAAACTCCCTTTAACTTCGAACCAGAGTAGATCCCAACTGCGTATCGGAGAAGCCTCTGTCAGTCTCCTGATGGCCAAGGTCTCCTGATGGCCAAGGTCTCCTGGATCTCTCCCTGGTGGCCTCCAGCGCTCAGCTGGGTCATTAGGACTGTTTAGTCCCTCCCTCAAGACGGAATGCGGGTGGTTGCTGAACTCCAGGTTGTTCATTCGTTCAACAGAGTCAAAGGGCTTTATCCAGTTTTCATTTGAAGCACCTATGGTTAGAATGGTTAGAAACTAACAGATGATTTACCCAGCTGAAAATAACCCACATGAGAGCCGGGCTGCGGAAACAGCCGAGGTGGGAGCCAGGGAGAGCATGGTTTGGTGAGTGCTCTGAGAGCAATTTGCCAGCTCTGATGGGAAACAATAATGGGGAGGAAGAGACAGTAATCAGTGAATCAATCTGCATGGCTCGTTTAAAAATACCTCCTTTTTTGTGGCTTTGGTTACAAGAATGCTTTGTGGGCTGCAGAAGAAAGGCATTAGTAGTTGTTTTAAACAAACCATCTTCTAATTTCATGTTTCATGAAGTCCTGTGAACCTCCGAGCAAGAGAATTTCCGCCCCTGTGCGTGTTGGCGGGGAAGAGGGAGGGCAGGCGGGCAGTGGAGATTTTAAGTGAGCAGTTGCAGGTGAAGCAAGCAGGAGCTTCTGTCAGTAGTGCTGGATCGCAGTTAAGGAGTATATTTGTTTGAGAAGGGGCAGGATGAAACACCAGAAACCCCCTTGCGATAGAAGCTCCCAAGGTGATGCCTGAAGGAGGTATCTGACAGTGAAGTTGCGCTTATCAGCCGCCTTATCCTGGGGAACAGCAATAAACGTGCTCGTGCCTCCATCGCCCGGAGTAAAACCTGCACTGCGAGGAGGATTGCCTGCCTCTGCATCCCAGCTGGCTCTGGGCTTTGACACCCGGCAAGCCCTGTGGGTCTGAACGCCAAAGCCAGGTCAGGGCGAAGCTGCCGGACCGGCCCCAGCTGATCTGAGCACAAACCCACACCGTGGCTCACTGCCGAACGGGATAAGCCGCACCCCAGGCCGCCGGGAGCTGATGGTGCCTTGGTAATATTGAACGTGTTCTGTCTGGGAGAGGATCAGCCTGAAGACCTGGAGGGGAAGCTTTAAACATGGAGCGCAATCCTAAGATAAGCCTTGAATGCACATGTTCAGAAGTCAGCGATGCTTTGGGCAGTTTTTCGGCACCCTTCGAAGGGGGGTGATCAGTATTCTTGGTCCGTCGCGTGTTGTTGCAGCTCTGAGGAAGCAGGAGGTTCCCATTTCAGGGATGATTTTTATCAGGTCTTGCAGATGCAAAGTCATTCCTGGGAGGGAAGTCGTAGCAGTCAGAAAAAGGAAGACCTCTGTCGTGATATACCTCCCCTTCCACCTGTCAATAATAATTCAGTGTGGGAAGATTTTGTGAAGATTACATTTAGAGAGGGGTGATTTATTCATTTGAACAAGGCTGCTGACGGAGCATAGCCTGACCTTAAGGTTTCAGAAGAACTTCCCGCAAGGTTGCAGCCCTGAGGAGAAGGACTTGGGGGTACTGGTGGATGAAAAGCTGGACATGAGCCGGCAGTGTGTGCTGGCAGCCCAGAAAGCCAACCGTATCCTGGGCTGTATCCAGAGAAGCTTGGCCAGCAGGTCGAGGGAGGGGATTCTGCCCCTGTACTCTGTTCTTGTGAGACCCCACCTGGAGTGCTGCGTCCAGCTGTGGAACCCTCAATATCAGAAGGATATTGACCACTTGGAGCGAGTCCAGAGGAGGCCACGAAGATGATCAGAGGGCTGGAGCACCTCTGCTATGGGGACAGGCTGAGAGAGTTGGGCTTGTTCAGCCTGGAGAAGAGAAGAGTCTGGGGAGACCTTATAGCACCTTCCAGTACCTGAAGGGGCTACAAGGAAGCTGGGGGGGACTTTTTACAAGGGTCTGTAGTGACAGGGCAAGGGGTAACGGGTCTAAACTGAAAGTTGGGAGGTTTAGATTAGTTATCACAAAGACGTTCTTCCCGGAGAGGGTGGTGAGGCACTGGAACAGGTTGCCCAGAGAAGCTGTGGATGCCCCATCCCTGGAAGTGTTCAAGGCCAGGCTGGATGAGGCTTTGAGCAACCTGGTCTAGTGGAAGGGGTCCCTGCCCATGGCAGGGGGGGTGGGACTAGGGGGGCTTTAAGGTCCCTTCCAACCCAAACCATTCTATGAATCTGTGAAGGTGGTGGTGTGTTTCAAATCCTCACATCATCTGCTGGCATGAACAATAAACGAGACAACTGTTGGACTTAGGCAGATGTCTGCCATGACTGTCTTTGAAAGCAACACACAAAACGTAATGGGAAAACTCACAGTCGTCGTTTGACTTGGGGTCATCACCATTTTTCTCTTTTTCCTATAGTCTTCCAGAGCCTTGCAGCAACGATTCCCGGTTTCCGTCCCTGTAGGTGTGTTGGACACTCACGGTGCACCCTTGTTTAAGACCCTGCAGGTGCACAGTCGTAACAGATAACCTGATCTTAATGGGGTTTGCAGTGGCCTGGCTCCCCGAAGGTGAGAGAAAAGCATGCTGATGTTCGTAGAGGGAAGCCAGGCAGGGCTTTGATTTTGGTCTGCTGGTTTCCTGCTGCTTTCTTGCAAGGAGAAACAAGCAAATAGCGGCACCTGTGGGAGCTGGGAGGAAACCTTGGTGGAACTTTCAGGAACCGCACCAGTTTCTAGAGAAAGATACACTGATGTAGAGTTAAGTTTTCATTCTGGATTTCCTGAGAGGGCAGAAAAGATGGCTAATACTGCGTGTAAACAGCACGACGGAAGGAAAAGAGCTCTTTTTGAGAATTGCACTGACTATTGTATCTCAATCTGCTGAAGAAAAACAATGATGAAAACATGATGGCTGACCAAACAGATAGTTTTAGTCCAGAGCGTAGAGACAAACTGGCTGCTAGGGAACTGTACTGGGCAGTGCAATGGTTACAGCAGGGGGAGGGTATACCGAGGGAGAGCACAGATCGCAGAATGGTTTGGGTTGGAAGGGACCTTAAAGACCATCTAGTTCCAACCGCCCTGCCATGGGCAGGGACACCCTCCGCTAGACCAGGTTGCTCAAGTGAATGCATTGGGAGGGAAGATTTAGGACTTGCAGACTTGGACTACCTGAGCCTGTGCTGACATCTGATGCTCTCCTCAGCAGTGGGAAGCGAGGCCCAGCCCCGATATTTTGTACTTCAATGCCCTGCCTGCGCAGAGGGCTGAAGGAAAGCCAAAAATACAGCTGGAAGATGATGTTGGAGGTGGACAATCTCTGCTCCCACAAGCTCTGAGGAGCTTGATTAAAGTGTGCACTAAGTTGGATTTTTTTGGTTTGTGTTTTTTGTTGTTGTTACTGTTGTTTATTTGGTTTGTTTTTAATTCCACAGATACAACATGGTTCCTTTTTTGCTCTGTTTAGTGGCACCAACAGTTATCCTCATCCTGAGGCACTGGAGGCACCTACGTTTTTTATCGATCCTGTGCACCGTGGCTGCTTCATGTATTCGTAAACTGACACTCTGCTTCTTCTGTGCCACCCTGTATCACTTCCCCATGCTGGAACAACCCTGTTCTGCCTTATGGACCTTCCTTGACTGGCCTCTGTGCCACATACTCTGTGTGTGTATATATTGGGGGTTCCCTAAGGGATCACTTCAAACTCTGGTGTGTCAGAATTATGGAAGCTTAGCTCAAGGGGACCTTTGAGGGAAGAGGAAAGAATTGGTCTCAAGCAGAGCTGGAGCAGCCCTTGTAATACGGGCTCGCAAGTGAGCCTCGGGCAGCAGTAATGATGTTGTGAGTTCCCTGTCCCTTTCAGACATTTATGGTTTTTTTCCTAATGAGGACAGCTTGTACTGCTGCTTCTTCCACAATGTGGCACGATCCTCATTCACCTTCTCACAATAAAAGCACTCGACCTTGAAGCTTTCCCAATCCTTAGTAGAAAGGACTTTATCTGACTGCCCGAGGTGGAAACGCACACCCAGCCCAAACGGGATTTCTAGACGCTGCTGTCTCTAACACATTAAGACACATTACACGTTAAATGGATATTGGCCTAGGTTCCAGGCTGGAGTTTAGGTGGCTAGAGAACAGCATCGCTGAAACTGTGTCCTGGGACTGCTGTTAGTAATACAGTGCCTCCAGGGATGTGAAGGCTTGGAAGTAACTGTGCCAGCGAAGCCCCCACCCGAGGGATGCCTCAGAAGCCCAGATACATGTGCCATTTTACGCGGGGCATTTACCATTACTCAAGAAGCCCTGCGCCAGCAGGGAATTTTGTCCACGTCCCTTTAAATGCTCCTGTCTATCCTTTTCAAAAAGTCTTTTAAAAAGTCATTGCCTTGCAGCTGGGGAGGGAAACCTCATAATTCACAGCTGCTCAGGCAGTGTAGCAGCAGGCAGCCCCTCGCACAGGCAGGACCAGGACCAGGACCAGGACCATCCATCCCTATGCAAAAGGCAGCTCCTGGCCCGGACACTTTTCCCCCAGTGAAGGCAGTGAGGAAAATCCTCCTGAGCTCAGTGACAACAGGGTCTGCTTTGAGTAGCAGTTTGTTAAGGCCACCAAGTGGCCATTTCTCTCTTCTTTTATTTATTTTTTTAAAAATTTTCCCTCAAGGCAGCCAGCTGCAGCACCGGCGTTTCCCAAAGCCTAGCACAGTAATAAAGAGACGTAACGGGATTTTTGCCTCACGTCAGATGAAATCGCATTGCTTCTCTACTTCATACCATGGCACTGCCACGAAGGAATTCTCCCATCCGCAAGGACTGAACATCGGTGACGCGGAAGGGTTAGGGGAGCTTTACAACACCGAGCAGTCCTGACCGCGCTCTTTACAGCACCCGTCGGCAGTGACTCGTAAGCTTCTCAAGGAGGGAGAGCCAGGGGATTTTGGAGGCCTTTGTAAATCTGGTAGGTCTGAATATCCAACGGTGATAAATACGGAGGGATGAACCATCATGTGACGGATCTGAGGTGCTGGGGGAAGACCAGAGGCAAGTTACCCATGGCCATCTCGCTCTGCCCATGGTGCCTTCACATGCAGTCACAGCCAGAACTGCATTTGCTACAAGCAAGAGCGACAGATGAGTTTGTTAACAGGCACTGTATGTGTCGACCCGATCCACGGCAAAAGAAAAAAAAAAAAAAAATTATGTGACAAAATGAGTAATGCCTAGCGGGTGAGGGAATTTCTTGGTGTTTTCTAGCACGCAGCGCCTTCAGCAGAAGCGTGCATGGCTAAGCTCGCACCCCTGGCACTGTGAGAAACCTTATTTTGCTTCAAATAGGAAGCATTCACCCATGCTACTAAATCACCCTTCAGAGTATCCTTCCTGCGCACCCTAACCAAGGGTAGCCATGCATGCAGAGACCTCTCTCTTTTTTTTTTTTTTTTCACCATTAGAAAAGAGCAACCTGGTACAAAAGTTAATGAAATAGGCCATCAGCTGTCAACAGTCGCTGCAGCTGCTAACTCCTCACAAGGTGCTGTGGGCCAGCATCAACTGCCGGGTGAAATTCAGAGAACATGCAGAATTTTCCTGGGCTGAAGGGAAACACAGCGAGGTGGACAATGCCTTTTAAAAAGGGGAGTTCTTCCCGTGTCACCTCGCTGCCACGGAAAATTTTCCACCCTACCTTTGCAAATCTCCCCTTGGTGGCCAGCGCGCTTTGCTCCAGGCGCTGCGGAGCACGTCGTGTAAACCCAAACGCTGCAGGATTTTCCCGTTGTCCCTGGCAGTGCCTATGCAGACTGGCACCTGGCGTAAGGTTTTCTTCTACCTCTACATCGCTGGGTCCCAAATGCTCCTTGTCTCCTGACAAGGCTGTCGCGGAGGGAGGAGATATAATAACATAGTTCTATAATTTCACGTATTCAGTGTGCAGGGAGACATTTCCAAAAGCAGCCAAGTCTCTTTTTCCACAGTGCCCACTACACGGTGAAGTTTCCTTCTGAATTCTGACAACGTTTTGATTATCTGTGTATTTTTTATCACATTTAGTAGCTTTATCCTCCACTACCCAGGTGTTTGCTTGCCCTGTGCAGGCTGTGGTACCCCCTCAGCATCTTTGGAAATAAGACTTTAGGAGCACTGTTCCACCAGGCTCTCCAAGGAAGGAGAAGCATCCCTTGAGCCTCCCTCCATCAGGTTTTACTGGCCGTGAGGGTACCCGGCTGAGGAGGGATGCAGCCACAGCTCTCCCCCCAGCCCCTGGCAGTGGCCTGCTCTGTGGAGAGCACCTGCACCTCCAGCTTTCACCTATTCCCTGGCAGGTTTACGTGTGGCTGGTTTCTGCATGGGGCACAAGCCAAGGTGAGCCCTGGGGAGCCCCGCTCCAACCTCCTTATTCCACCTGGCCCTGTGCCCAGGGGATTGAGCATCAGTGAGGAGGAGAATCCCAGTTATGCTGCCCCTTCCACCCTGCTCTGCCATATGGAAAACCCACACCAGAGCTCCTCTAGGCAGAAAGGTGCTGAAACTTTGTGATGTCGGGCACTCTCCACGCTCCCATTCCCTCTCATTTAAAAAGGCACCTGGCAAGGAGGATGCACAAATGTCCCAGGACCGTAGAAGGATAATTTCCCTCCAGAAATTCCCTCCCTTCCAGAAAGAAGGATGATTTCCCGTCCAGAGCCTTGCACCAAAGCCTCGGCCGAGGGCAGTTGGCCTGCTGGGCTGCCCAGGATGTGAGCGCTGGAGCCAAAACCACTGAGGGTCCGGTGCTTCATCCGGCACCGGGCTGTAAAGCAACATTTGGTTGCATTTGGTGCTGCAGCTAATGAAGGTCTTTCATGTTTTTGAAAACCTTCAAAAAGCATCCACCGATTTATGTACGTGCTAGACTGATCATTGATAGCAGGAGAAATTCTGACTGGACGTACTCGCTGTCCCCTGTTCTCGCCCTCCACCGAAATCGTTGTTTACAAAGACTTGTTTCTTTTTGCATCATTCTTCTGCACATCTAATGGGGCTGACCCGCTTCTTTTCAAAGTGAAATACCACTGCACATTCATTTAGGGCTCGCATTCACTCCCTCTAGCATAGAGCCCAGCTGCCTTGTGTCGCTGTGAATGACGAGTCAGCTCTCCCCTCAACAGAAAAACACAGACAGGTTATTTGTGTGGCTGCCTAAGGAAGAGCAGTTAATAAGTGGATTTTTTAATTTTTCTTTAAATAATTTAGATTATGACCCTCCTTGCTCCCTCAATATTTTTCCTTTGGGGCTGCGAGTTCCTCTCTTGTCTACCAAAAAGAAGGCGGCAACACAAACTGCTAGACCATCGCCGCCACCTCCTTCGCACAACCATCTGCATCTCATCGCCACCTGCTCAGTAAGTCCAGGCTGAGGATTTACCCCTCGCTAATCAAGACAGGATGAAACCAAACCACGTTTGAAATCGTACAAGTTATGTTACACCTAGGGTCTCTAAAACATCTCCTTCCAGAGGGCTGTAGGCACCACAAGTGATTTCAACCCTACAACGGCCATGGACAAGAGGAGACCCTCCCAGCTTCTTCAAAGCAGGGACATCTCAGTGGCTGCTGCATCTGCTGTTTTTTGTGAAACCCAAAGCTCCAGACCTTCTGAGTCCTTTTCTCCATCATTTAAATTGCTGGTTTCCATTGCTTTTTGCAAAGGTGCTTGTGCCGGATTCAAAAGGAGAGAAAACCCAGACAGTTTTATATTTAACGGAGAATTGTAGTAGGGAACAGAACAGGCAATGCATATGCAGCACAGATCTGTGGATTTTTTTTTTTTTTCATGTTCAGTGTTTAGTTTTCAGTGATTTGTCTTCTTATATCACCCTAATCCCTTCCCTCTCCAAGTCATTTTCTGATTTAACTGGGCTCCTTGCAGCTCAGTTTCTTTGAAGTGGAACCTCAACCCCAAAACACAGAAAAGCAAGTTGATCTTTTGAACCCAGGAAACGTTGTGGGTTTGAACTTAGATACCAGTGAATCCAAGCACAATGCTTACCTTATGCTGGTAAAGATTGGTTACAGCAGTAATATTTATAGTGGCCACGTCGGCAGCCTTCCTTCCCCCAGGCATTAGGCTCTCGCAGCGCCCCAGGATGTCCAATGCTTGGGGTGTCATCCAACCACAGACCCTCGAGAAGCCTAAAATGTGCCAGGAATCTGCCAACATGCCGGCCAGTGCTCCCCAGGTCCCTGGAAATTCACTTCCTCCTTGCTGGAGGAAAAGACTCGAGAGTGATCCCAGGGGGGTCCCACCCCAGCCCATCACCGGCTGCATCCTTGGCCCACTCCCGCAACAGCCGGCTCAGCCCTCTCTCTGTGTGTCCTGCAGTCTGAAAACAGTCTTCAAGGAGTGAGTTTTTCAGAGCGCATGAATTCGGCCTTTTCCTTGTTCTTCACTGTAGTAAATCACATTTAGATGGGGTACCAGCTCTGGAGCGGTCCTGCTTCTCCACTCCAGTGAGGTATCATCCCCAGCTTGGTTTAACTTCTTCCGTGCTCGAGATGCAGTAAAGGGTTTTGTCAGCGATAGTCACGTTCGGGATGTCTTCAGGCACGTGCAGTGTGTAAATTACACTGACGAGTAACGCTCTGAGGACGTGACAAAGCTGAAGAAATTTGGCCAGGAGGGCTGATGGTCTGAAATCTAGCTGCCTGTCCACCCCATCGTTTTACTCCAAAGCAAGAAGGTTGTAGATGAAGAAAAAACCCTGCTATTCCTACGCTTTGGATTTAGAAAATAACTTCTCTCAACTGCTGAATAAAGTGCAGGATGACTTTCCAGGTGGGATTGGGATGGACACATTACTCCCAGGGACACACGGCCGCACGGTGCCCTATGTCCCTGGCACAAGAGCGTTTTGCTTGCCTTCATACCAGCTGTCCCCATCAGTCCTCGACAGCCACCTCGACAGGAGGCAGAGCTGGCTGATTTGTTTACTGGAGGTTATTAGAAAATAAATTTTTTGCACTTGAAACCAAAGAAACCAAAAAGGAAGTTAATAAAATAATTTGTCAATGGTAAGCAAATAAAAAAAAGTAAATTTTTAATGCCTTGAAAAGAGAATTCTAACTTTTTTTTTTTTCTGTTTTGTCAAATATCAAACACATTAGGTTTGGGGTTTTCATATGAAACTGAACAATTTTTAAAAATTTTTTTTCTAAAAAAGTTCTCCATGTTTTTTTTAATAGTAGTCAGGGAAAAGATTCAGCTTCTTTTTTTTTTTTTTTTAATTTGATCTGCTCTTTATGATGGAGAATTTGTGGTAAATTTTCAAGCCTTGCAGCGATATTCAAAATTATGTTTTTATTTTAGGGGCCAGAGCCCTCCTCAGGTTTCGTCAGGACAGGTTGTGTCTCCAAAGTCTGTTTTTATTGGGACGGTCCCTTAAAAACTAGGGATTGGTACTGGGACTTACTATTATTTACTACAACACATTCTAAAGAATGGTAACAGTAACTGGTAAAAAGTTGAATTTTTCCAAAGTTGAGTGTTTCCCCTTTCCACAAAACTGGAAGCTTTTGGTGTCTTCAACCAAATGCCAAGAAGCAAAGAAGGAGCTGAAGCAGGTGGGGACAGAGATGTCCTTTCAGCACCAGGTGAGTGACCAGGATCCTTGGGATGTTCCTCATCTCCCCGAGGTGACGGCTCCCTCCCTGGCCTGGACTCATCGGGGAGAGCTGGAAGAGAGGTGAAGGTCATCAACACGCTGGCTGCTCAGGCGGCAGCAGAGAATAACAAATGTGCAATGACTGCCTGTGAACTAAATGTGGTGTTTCGAGACAAAACGAGCGTATTCTTAGCAAACACATATTTCTGTTCAGACACTCTCAGAAATTCACTTTGTTACATGATGGCAACCATGCTTTCCTTATTTTTTTTCTTTGAAAACTACTTACAGGTTGTTTTCTTTCTTTTTCCCAATTTTTCAATTTTTTGGGTTTTTTTTAGGTGCATACTTGCTGCTTGCTGATGAAAGTGACTGGACCATCATAGGTTGAACTGCTCCGGGGGGACAGGGAGGGAGGACAACCCTGTATGCAGAAACAGATCTAACGCAGAAAAAGAGAATGGGAAAAGGATGCTGCTCTGGCGTAAGCCGCTGCACTTCCAATCCAGCCTTGGCAAACGAGAAGTCCCATTTTTTCCTCGTTCAGCAACAAACTCTCAATATTGCATTTATTCACAATATTGACTCGCAAGACGACTCACTCACCTGTTTCCATTTCCCCAGCTCGGTGGAACCATCAGATTCGTGTATCCAGCACAAACGTGACTGCAGGGCTTTTTCCTGAAGTTTCAGGAAGCTCCACCTTCTCTTGCTGGGGCTGATGACGAGCAGGCAAGCAATCCAGAGCTGCCTTGTGCCTTTCCAAGGAGTGCAGGGCGAGCTGTAAAAAATAGGTCTTAACAAAGTTGGCATTGTCAACAGCCTCCTGCAAAATGCAGGTGCATGAGGGCAGACACACAAAATCCAAGGTTTTTCTCCCTGGCAAAATTAGTAAAACCTAGAGCACCTGAAGAGTAAAGCCTGCTCCTCCTGTTGAGGCTAGAAATGTTCATGCTTTGTGGTTCCTGATGGCTACAAGAAGCAGCTTGGACACTGGAGCAGTACACAACTCCTGCCTTTCATACTCCTCTTTGCTCCTCTGGCTTCCCAAAGGAAAAACCTTTCTTTGCCACTCCGTTTCCCTGCCCTCTCTCAGGGCACTTGGCATTTTCCTCAGGCAGCAGTGGTATCTATTAATTACCTCTTGTACCTGCAATAGATACAAACACAGGTTAGCACCCCTCCAGCAGCTTTTGCCCTCAAGGATACACAACCTAAAAATGGTCATTTCTATGCCATACGTCTTGCCAGACATTTCCGCATATTGAAGGAAAGAGTCCGTAAATCTGAACGTGGGTTATTCCTTGCCTATGAAATCTGCTCGTAAGACACTCTCTGCTTGTATCTCCTTTCCCAGGCAGCGTGGGGAGTGTCGGAAAGCATGAGAAGCAGGTCATGAAAGGGCTTGTTCAGTTGCATCCCTCTGGATCCGGGCTCAGCAATTCAGCGTGGCATTTGGGAAGATGGAAATGTTATTGGGGTACTGGTGGGAAGGGGGTTAATAATGAGCCAAGAATAACCAGAGACCCCTGAAAACATGTGGAAAAGGGAAATAAGGGGGGAGGGAGGAGAAAAGAAGAGCACGGAAATACCCCAGATTTCCAGAAAAAGTAAATTAATGCTTAGAAGTGCCATTAGGTGCAAATATATTGATAACATTATCATCAAAACGGTGTTGCCCTCGGTGGAGGTCTCTGTTCTGGCAGTGTAACGTTGATGGTAGGACCCTTCCCTTCAGGGGCCTCACGGGACCCCTCCCTCGGGGCATGGCTGGCAGGCACGTACCCCGCTGAAGCCTTTTGCCCCCCAGTCCTACCAACATAGCTAGCGTTCCAGCCCCTGTTTTATGAAGAAACCCCCCTGAACTCAACACCAGCTGCCCCAGCAGCCTGCTGCTCAACCAGCAGGCCCTGAGGAGAGGGAAGTCCGTAAAAATTTTACTGTTGGTTTGCAGGGTGAAGGTGTCAAGCCAGGGTTTCTAGCTCCTGGTCTGGCCACCCCGCGCTGGGCAAGGGCACCTCGCTGCTCGCGTGCCGCGCCAGACGGATGCGCACGCCAAGCTTTCCTCCCCAATGGAAAGCTGTGGGATATCTCAGGTGTTAGGACACGGGGTGAAAGCTATTTTAGCCCCAAGCACAGGCTGGTGTATGGAGGCACGAAGGGGCGGTTTGAAATATTCTTGGCTACGAAGCAGAGGGAAAGTACGTGAAAAGAAAAAATTACACCAAATTCACCCAAAATAATCACAGCTGGACTCTGAGACTTTTCTGCTTAAAAGTGCAAAGACATGGCCATGCTTTGCTTTGTTTAAAATGACTGGGCAATTAGTAACGTGGAAGATCTATGACAGGCTAATACTGTTTCAGGAGTCACTATTTTAAATGGAGGAGCTGCAAATACCCTCCCAAAATGAGAAGGGAGCACTTCTGACACCCCACATTACCACAACAGAAGATTCTTAAAATCGCCTGTTGTGACTCGGCTTAGACCGCTTACAGAGCAGGTGTTTGGCTGGAATAAATCCAAGTAATTGGGAATCTGCCCCAGATTTCCACAGTGTCTTCGGATTCCGTTGGTGCCACCCCATGTAGGTCTTTCTGCTGTGTGACTTGTGGACCTAACCCCGTGCCTCAGGGCTGAAGCGCGGGGCTGTGAGGCTTGAAGAGTGCTGGTTCCTGGGGTCTGAACCGCGCTGCCGCTTCAGGCATCACCTCACAGGGACTTGCAACCAGGGATTTGCCAGGACTTTTAAGGGAAGAAAGCACCTCGTGGAAACTGGTGGCAACAGCAAGGCACTGAGCTCTTTAAGCAGCTCCGTCTCAGGAGAGGGGTTTTTGGGGCAGCTAAAGAGTAGACAGGTAGCCGCGGGCTTTTCAAAACCACTTTAGGGGCTTAATCCACTTCTGAAAATATATTTGCCGGTATCATTTGTCAAGGGCTTCGGTATGAGCTTGGCTGGGTTCCTGAGGAGCCCTGGTCAGGGTCTTCACCCAAGAGCTGGAATGCTGGGGAAGGAGCTTGCTCGCTGCCGCGTTCCTGCTCACTGGTGTGTCCGTGCTGGCTGTGAGCTCAGCTAGCGAGTGCTCTTCGTCCTGTGCTTGGGCTGCCATGAGTGCCCGGGGGTCCTGGTCTTCACTGCCTGACAGGACCTGCCATCACATATACGTTCCCATCAGAACCGCAGACAGATGGGCAGCCGATGGACGTCAGCCCTCTCGGCCCAGGTGGGAGCAAGGTGGAGGAGTCGGCACCTCCTTGGCAGGTTCCTTTTCTGCACAGAGGAGCTCCCCCTGCACCGGTGCCCCAGGGGATTTCATGGTCTCCAGCATGGGGGGAGACCCCGAACAAGTGGCGATCCTCAGAGAGCCTCCACTGCCAGACATATGCCTCGGGCGTATTCCCAACAGGTCCCTCTGGCTTGGAGATTGGGTTCACCCGCTGGTGTTCCAGGCAAGCAGGAGAGCCTCTGCCACCCAGGCGAGCAAGGGCGACCTTTCTGAAGGAAAGGAGGAATAAATTCCCGAGTGCAGGACCGTTTAATACATGTGCCCTTTGGCTCAGCACTGCATCTTTCCGTAGGGACCCATTTCAGAGAGCCCCCGGCAGCCAATCTGAGCTGGCGTCTCTCTTTGCTTTTCTGCCTTGGGTGCAATTCCCAGGTGAGGCAGCTGGGACTTGAGAGGGGTTTGGTGAAAGCAGAAGCCAGCTTTCTATGCGCCGGGGGCTTGCGAGGGACTGTTGAGAAGAAACAGTCACTTTTCCTGGCATGCTTTTAGTCGGTGTGACCTAAAGAGTGTGAAAAGCAGGGGGCCCGGCAGCGGCTGCCGTGGTTAAACAGCAGCAAGAGCATTGTCACAGGGGACTTCAGTTCGGTCACCGACACCGAAAACTTCCATGAAGGCAGAGGGTCTTTGGGGTCAGGTTTGAAGGGTCAGGCACGCGCGATGGCATGGAAATCACTAGAAGTGGCTGAATGGGCTTGAGGTGCTGTGAGCGTTGAGATCACCAGTGAGGCCGGTTGGGGAGGAATCATCTCTTCGCATATGCAAAAAGCACCCAACGAAAGTTTACCGGCGCACTGCTGCAGCGTTTAATGCAGACACCCCAGTTGTGTTATTGATCAGAGTCTTCTACTTTACAGACCAAAACGGTGGTCTTACCTTCTTCTTTTTTTTTTTTTTCTTTTTTTACCATCTTAAATAGAAATGGCTGGCGTCCAGAAACCCCAAGTAACGATGTCAGCAAAGCTAATGAGATTAGCACGTCTTACTCATGAGGAGACTTACTTGCAAAGGCCGAGCGCGCACATAGGGGTCTGGCTTTAAGCATCCTCTCTAAAATTTAGGCAACTGGAGACAGTTCTTCAATGGAGTTCTTGCCACACGACAGCAACCGACCGCCCAGTTGGGTAATTTCCCACATAGCTACTCTCTAGGGGTTTTATGATTGACTTTGTCTTCTCTTAAAGACTCTACATGTGTAACTCACCTACCTCTTTAGCTATACGTGGGTTTTTTTGGGCAAGAACAACTATCTTTTTGAAAATATTCTCCAGCATTTGAGAATATTGGGTGGTTTTTTTCCTCTGAAGGTTTTGACCAAATGAGGATCAAACCTGCCATGTTTCACACTGGCCCAGGATTTGCTGTCTTAAAGCTGAAAAAGAGAGAAGGCATTAGAAGTGTTCATTTTGTAGCGGTATATTCCAATAGGGTTTTATACCTAATGAACTTACAGTTGGCACCCTGAGTACCGCCACAGTCTCACCCTTAGGAATCGAAATTGAATTTTTAGAAAGCCTTTCAGGTGCCTTTTGGTAAAGCTGTGGTTGCTCGTCTCGATTTAGGGTGGCAGTCACCTCCGATCTCAAAGATGTATTTTAATATGTTGAGGGTGCCTTAACTCGTGACTGAAAAGATTTCGGATGGGCATTGCCAACGCTTTTTTTAGAGGATGGATGGTGCGTTACAAACGCGGTATCTAAAAACGCCTGCACTTCTCGCTTCTCCCTCAAAAAAAAAAAAACCAAAAACGTGGCGATAATTACATTTAAATTTCAGAAGATGGCGTTGAAGATTTGCAATTAATATCCTAAACTCGGCACGTACCCTCCACACCGGCGGCCTGCCAGCACGGCGCACGATGACTGGTTTTTTGATCTGATACGTTACAGCAGAAAGGATGTGGATGTGTGCTGGAGACGTTGAAACAGAACAACAACAAGAAAGTGTCGTGGCATGAAACACGTGTTTGAAACCCGAAAGGCGGTAAGAGAGACTGTCTCAGCCCCGGACCTCGCTCCTTCATCCCTCCCCGGCTCCCACCGCGTTAAGGCAGGGGGATGCGCAGGCAGCCGTGCGGGATACCCACCACCCCGGCTCTGGTGCCGGCACTTCAGACGGGTTTTTCCCGGTGCAGCATCCCGGGAGTTCAGCGGGGCGGTCGAGGCCGGCGTCTGTCCCCGGCTCCGGCTGCTGCCGCCCCGTCGGGG
>NW_010242656.1:0-8085 GCF_000690775.1 Eurypyga helias | reverse complement strand
CAGTTCTTTATCCATCGAGCGTTCCTATCCAGTTTCGAGACAAGGATATCACGTGGGACAAATGTGAGGGCTCCTTGCCAGCACCTCCCTGACAGCATCGCTTGTTCTTGATGAAAAACAAGGGGATGGGTGCTGACATGGCCCTTTTGGGTAGGATTTGAGGTTAGCTGGGTGCTCCTGGGTGTAGAAGAAGAGCCCTGGCCTGGAAAGCCAACCTTTCTTGGGAGCTGCCTGCTGCCATATGGGATTTCACTCCTGCCGAAATCCAAGTCAGTGGAGGTAAGATAGCACCTACAGGCTAGATGGAGCATCTTTGCTGGTTAACTCCTCCAGCAGCTTTGCTTGGTGAACTTGAACTGAAATACGGGCATTTCTACTAAAGATGATACAGACGTAGACTGTGTGTTCTCAGACTGCTTGCATGGCTTCCTCTTTGTTTCCAGTAGTAGATAAAAAAGCAGTGTGAAGAGTATACAAAAGCTTCCAATCAAAGCTGTCTGTCACGGCTCCTTGGCCTTTGGTATGTGACCTCTCTAAGCCACATGCTCCATTTTGATCTTCTAAACATGCTATAGGAAATCATTCCCATAAACTGTGCCTACATACCCCTTCAGGGATGAATTCAGTCCCTCCTCTCTACATCTGCTCTGGTTTTCTATCCCCCATCCACATGATTTGGAGATCAATCAGCCCCTGCAGTCTACGCTGCTCCTGACAGTACAGGTGCTAAGAAAAATCAGAATAAGCACATGTGCGTAGCACCGCCCTCCTGGCCCTTATATGTTGATGATAATGTATCTTTCCATGTTATCTTCCTATTCCAAGGTTCTTCTTGTGATGCTAAAATGTTTCCCAATTTTTTTAAATTATTTCCAAATAATATAAATTCCTGCGTCAAAGTCCCCTGCAGACCTGTTTTCCACAAGAAAAGAACAGGGTAGGCAATTAGATGGCTGCTGTTTCCAGGTGCATAAGAGCACTTTGAGATTTCGCTTCTCACGGATAGTGATGCCTGGAAGACAGCCATATGTCACTTGGCTAAGAAAACAGGGAGCAGAACGGGAGATAGGCAGTGATGCTGTTTACCAAGATGCCTCCACTTCAGGAGATATGGGAGGTAAACATGGGAGGTTATTTGTAATGTGCAAACCAAAACGAAGTGTAATTGTAACCCTAAATTCTCTTTTATAATACACACAAACCAGCATAAGGTCTACTAGAAAATAGATGGAATTCTGCTGTAGACACCTGAGTCCAAGGTCTTCCTTTGTCTACAGATGACTCATACCATACCTTCACCTAACTTTGTGTTTTGAAATGTCCATGGAGCCTAAGTAGAGCAACCTGAGGCCATAAAAATCTCAGTATAGAGATTAACATCTTGATGAGTGCACGGAATGTATAAAACTTGGCTCTTTTTCCCTTTTTTTTTTCACTCTGTGTCTGTCAGTGCTACAAACGTAACACCTTTTTAACTCCTACCATGTAGTACTTTTTACGGGAGCAAAGCCAAGGCAAGCAAAGAAGAAGAGAGGGGAGGGAGGGATGTGGGAATAAGACCAGGAAGACACTGAAAAGGCTGGGTCGTGCGAATATTTGGTACTTCTCCCTTTTGTACAACAGTTTTCTCATACTATCCATATATGTGAGAAATAAGCAAATGTTACTTCTCTCTCCCCAACAGATCAGAATATATCCTCCCTATTTGTCTTTGTAACTAAAATATTTGTCTCTGCCTCAATCGCCTCCCATTCTGGTTACAGAAATCCCCCTCTTTCATTTATTCACCTTGCTTTTCTTCAATCAGCTGAAATAACCTGTTACTGTGACCATCACGCTGCTTCTTTTGAACATGTTGAGATTTTGTTTTCCCTAGTTTAACAGCCTTGATTTCTTGGCTTTGCCACGAGAGAACTGGTTGGCATCTCCCACCTGCAGAACCAGCCTGAATTCCCTGCATTTAATAGTTCTACCTACTCAGATTCATTTTCCTTTGAAATAAATTCTATTATGTAAAGTTTTGCAGCAGTGCTTCTGCTAGGAATATAGTGCCTGACCTTTCCGTACTTTTGAGCCAATATAATTTATTTAACCTTCTAATAAAACAGGTATAACAGAGTAAGGAATCAAGACTATGATACTTCCATATATGTACTATTAAAACTGTAATCCCTTTTTTATCAGTTTACGATGTAACACAGTTTTAGCAATATTAGTTAAATAATTGTCTTTCATTTTCTCTTACAGTAGTTTCCTTATTTGAATAATAATTTTCAAGATGAATATATTCCTGAAAATGCACCAAAACCCCCTGCATTTAAAAAACAAACAAAAAAAAACCCCAAACAAACAAAACCCAACAACCCAACAATGCATTTTCCTCTCAGAAAATGGTTTCTCCCACCAAACTAAGGGACATTTAATTGGTCTGTTTGTTCCAAATGAATCCTACTGTTATGACAATATGCTTCAAGTTTTGTTGCAGAAAGTCACAGAATGCTTATATGGTAATTCATAACAAAACATTTAATTTTTATTAGATTTAGAGAAGAGGCTGCAGGCCACAGGAGGGACAGCCTGACAAACTTCCTGGAAAAGCAGAAAAACCAGAAGCTGCTAAGTTGCATCCTCCAGATGGGCAAAGCCTATAGCTAAAAAAAAAGGCTGAATGAAATTGTGAAATTATAGACAAGTGGCCTCATGCCAACACCCAAAAAGACTTGGAGAAATACTATTTTAGCAAGCCAACAGAGGTGAAAACCTAGCCTTGACAAGGACGAGTCACATCAAACCTGATTTCCTTTTCTCACAGAGTAACTGGCCACTTAAATGGGAAGGCACCTTAGACTACGCTGTCTTCATTTTTTGTGATTTTATGTGCACTCTGATGGCTGTCTTAATGGAAAAAAAAAAAAAGGCAAACGTAACATCAATAACAGGCACATGTAGTGCTCGAGACACCTGAGACACTTCTGAGAGGTGTGGAAACTCCCGAGCCGGCAGCTGGAGGCGTTTACCCGGGCTGCACAGCGTCTGCTGCAAGAGTTCACTCCCCGTAGCCAGTAACCGCCTGCCCCAAGACGTCACCTCCTTGTTTCTCACCTGCGCACATGTAACTACCAGCAACCTAGCCCACAGAATATTTCAAACGTTTCTATCTGATAAAAACACATTAGTGTGATCTTTATGAAACATCTGGAGGGTAAATGCATTTTTTAAAGATTTAGCTTCTAATACCTTATTTTCTAAATCTGCATGTAGGCAACAAAATTAACGACTGAATTTGTGAGGGTCCAGCAGCTTCCGTTTAGCATTCGTGCAGCCAGATAACTTTTGAAGGTCCTATATACTAATTTAGAAATATCAACACTGAATAACAGATTTGAAGATCTTGACCAGATGACTAAGCAGTCACCCAAAGAAAGCACAGTTTTGAGTAAGGGGGAAGTCAAAGCTACCCTGGGAGGAGTGCATGCATTTAAAGCTCATACTCCTCAGGCTGTTCAGCGAGCGAGGCTGACAGTGAGTGACTGACAGTGGTAGCTCACTCTGATACTAGAACTGGTCAAAAGTTTGGTTTTCCAGAAATTTCGGTTTTCATTCAGAGTGCACTGGTATTTCAGTAGTAGAGGTGAGGCAGGCTCAGGCCAAGGATAAAAATAACATTCGTGACCCTGCCACAAATCTTGTGAATTTTTCTGAGTGAACTTCAGGTATAACCAGGATTTTATTAACAATAAGATGAAAGTCCGTATGGGCTTTTCAAACAGCTATTCCTTCTGCTGCTCCAGAGTCAGAAAAAACCCATACATTGCAAAAGGCACTGCAGAATAAAGACCTCCTTTACTGATAAGGGAACCCTCAATATTTTTGGTAAAAAACCAGATGTGCTTAGATTGCTGAGTGACAATTTTATTAGCAATTTACTAAATATTCATAGCTGACAACTTTTGTGGGTCCAGGAACAATGATGCTGAGACAGGGCTGAGGGTGGCACGTGCTTGGTCTCCTTGTTGGTCCCAATTTTAAGTTTCTGAAGGGGTCAGGACCCCTGATGCAAGGCTTGGAGTACTTCAGTTTGTTCTGCTAATATTTGTCTTCTTTATCAGTAGGTCAGAAATGTGACTTTGAATACAGAGGTATCAAGGGATGCTCTAACTGAAGATAACAAGCTAACCCGGTAAGTAATAATGACCTCTGTTATTAAGGAAAATAAAATTAAAAGCCCCTACTACTCCAAAACAGGTCACAAACAGCCATAAACAGTGGGCACCTCATCACCATCACTTCTCAGCAGAGTTTGCACCAGTAACCTCACATCTGAGTCATTCTGACTCAGAGAGGTGCCCTGTTCTCTGAGCAAATCTTAAAAATTATATTCCAGTTTAATGGTGAATCCTGTCTCTTAAATAACTGAAATATTTTACAGTTGGCCCAGAAATTTCATTTAAGGATTAGTGAACCCTGTTTTGCCTATCATGAGTAATTTACCTCACTTTTGTCCACTCAGAAGTGGTTTTATCTTAACACTAATGAAAGAAAAGGGTTTCACTTCGGTCACTTCACAGAATGTATTCAGTGAGTAACCTTGACATAAGTGGTGACTTAGTACTGAGGAATTTAAAATCAAATTAAACCTTGCTCTTTCCTCTCATTATCATTTTCAGCTTATGCCTTCAGTTCAGGAAAGGCTCATGAATATGCTGCTAATATTTGTAATTTTATTAATATTCTAATACTTCACCAAAATATTTTCAAATGGAAATACATTTAACCTCTCTGCAATGTTTTGTAAGCTTAATTTCATTAAGGAGGTTGTGGCATCTGCAACAGTACCTTTATGTTTCAGAAACAGGGGTGTACTTGAATGCTGCTCTTTCTTTATCCTTGGTTTATATTACTTTTATCTCCTTAGCTGTTTATTGTTGGTTGCTTGCAAGAATGTCCAAAGCAGGCTTACTAACAAGACTAGGCTGGATGATGCTGCTGAAGAATCTCCCTGGTTCCCCCCTGCATTCAGAGTAATTTACAGTGCTTTCTATAGCTGCCGTGAAAAGCTAGCCCAATTTTTGCAGGGGTTTGGCTATATGAGAAATCAGCTGCTGTAACAATTCGTTGACTCACCGGAGGAGATTGGTGTTGGAGTATGTTCTGTATAATACACCACACTAACGCAAACTAGGAGGTGAATCCCAAAACTTGTGTGAGCATGTTGAGAATTAAGAAATATCGCTTCTGTGACAAAAGACCTCCATGACTCTGAGAGTAAACTCAGCAGTTATTCCTAAACTATTTCAGATAATAGCAAAAACATATCATATCTATGAATGTAACACTAACCATTTACAAGTGTGCAAAGAAAATGAATGCAATGTTGCAATAACCCAACATTTTATACAATCAAATTCTAATAATTTTAGTCATTTTTCTGTGTGAAACTGAAAAGGTCTCCCACTAAAACGCTATTAAAAATGATGCCATTATTATTACTATTCATCGCGTTGTTGGAAAGAAGAAATGGAAGTGGGCAATCAACAAAGCTGAATGAGAGGCAAAGACATCCTTTTCTAAAGATATCTCAATGAACATGAGGGAAACTTTGTTCTGTGCTTTGCACTGATTGTCTTGTAGCTGCACAGTCATTATTGTCAAGTCATTAGCTTCATTAAACTAACTTTACTTCTTATTAGCTCTATAAATACAGTAGCATCCTACAGTTCACAAAGATCTGGAACTTTTTTACCAAGCATGAAACAGGTATTTTGAACAGCAATTACAATTCATTCGTTGAGTGGTAGCTTTTGAAGGAGCTAACTTTTACATGGTTTTAGTCGGTGGTAAGAGATGAAAAGACTGTCCCCTTGTGGATAGGAATACGAGGAAAAGTCATACTGCAACTCACCGGCAGCAGTGGTAACCCTGGTCATCCCGAGCTTCCTTAAGAAATGAGCTAAAATTCTCCTGCCTTGCACCTCGCTCATCAATCAACACTCGCATCTACAAAATATAGGGCGAGCCTTTTAATTTAAATTGGTTGGCCTGACAGGCAACACAGGGAAACTGAGCTCATGTAGCACCATTGCTAACACCGGCAGTCGAGGCTGCCACCTAAATCTAACTGTTGTAGGCAGCTGCAGTGTCGCCCTCATTTGAAGAAAGCTACCGTGTGACGAACAGCTTCATGGCAGACAGGAGAAGGCTCCACAAGAAAGATAAAGTCTCATGGTATATCTATAAACCAATGTGCTGCCCACATGCCAAACCCATGCTGGAGTATCCATCTATGGAGCAGGGCACCAGCGTTGTCCTTGCTCCTGCAGCCGCCCAGACGGAGGGCCTAGAGCAGGACTGATCCACAACTGGCTGGAGACACCTGTCCATTCCTGCAGATGTTAGATTATCCCTAAGTGTTGCAGATTCCCCATGCACATCATCACCTCTGATCCATGAGAGCTGCTGGAAGATGCTAGCACCCTGTCATCACTCAGATGTGGGATAACCAATGGTAGCTTCCAATTTTTGCATGAGGAAGCAGAACTTCACAGGGTTGCTGAGACAGCAGGGGATGTTTCTAATAGGAAGTGTTCTGGCTTATGAAGTCCTGTCCCTCCCTATTGCAGGCGGTGTTCACCTCCCTAACAAATTCATCTTGTTCTGCCTTTATTAAGATTTTTCTCCTGAATACCTCAGTGGTGAGAATTTCCCGAAACCTCATTAGAAACCTCACAACTAATTATTAGCTCAGCCATATTCATGGTCAGTCTAAACCTATTCACTCTATTATCCTTTCCTTTAAGCATCTTTTTTCTCCTCCTTATCATTTAACCTCTGATAGACAGCAATCATACTCTCTCCTAGCCTTTGTTGTGTTAAACTGAGCAGCTTTACTCTACAGGAAGGGCTCTGCAAACACTTTCATAATATGAGAGTGTCATCCGGAAGTGTCCTGTAGGGCTGACTTTTTCACCGACTGTCATTCAAGGAAGTATTCAGTGTCATTGATACAGAGCAGTTCTCTGTCCCTAATGGAAACACTTTGATTTCTTCTTTGGTAATGTTTGGTTTTTTGCACAGTCACTTGTCACAGTTCACTCCTAAAACAAACAGCTAACTCAGTAGCTGATCTTATCAGTCATTTCCTACTGGTGATTCCCCAACTTGTAGCAGAAATTCTAATTCTTCCAGCAATGTAGGAAACAGCACTGCTGGAGAAACAAGCTGCTGCCAGCCTTTGGAGACCTCCTACCACAGAGGTCTAAAGGTTTGTGGCTAACGAGTCTGATACTGGCAAGTTGAGCTGCGGGTTGATGTGTGATTCAGAGTGGGGTGGTGAAAAAATAAGGCTGAAGTAATACTTGGCCTTTGATAAAAGGACATCCCAAGTTGTGCCAAGCAGAACTCACCAAGTCTTAAATTGTCCTCTACAAAAAAGTGGGTTTCTTACATGTACTGCTCTGTGATACGGGAATTGATTGAGGAGTTGTGGAAGCGTTCAAGGTGAAAACCTGTGGGGAGCCGTCACAGACCTAGACAGACACAGATACTTGTAAATGCTTATTAGCAGTTTTAATTCAAAGTGTATCCCATTCCTAAACCTCTGACATGGGACAAGTTCAGTTCCTGGCCAAGAGCCCAGTAACTTGGGCAACGTGGGATTTTGGCAAAAACACCCAGGCGTACACACGGGAAGTATGTGGTGTAGATACACTTCTTTTTGTACGCTACAGGTCGCGCTGGTTGTCAGATGAGAACAAACCAAAAGTGAAAAAGAGGAAATTCTTAAAACCTGTTTCCTCTGTCTCTTTTACACTAGAAAGTAACCAGAAACCAGACTATTTCTGTTCTTCAGTGCGGGAAGAGTTACGGGGGTTGTGAAAGTTCCCTCTTTCCTCTCCAGTGATGAAACTTCACAAAGGCACGTATTTGCATGATTTCATAACCCTAATTCAGGGCTGAAGCCTGCACAGGGTCCCTAAGAGGTCCAGCGTGGCCTGGCCGCACATGTTGTCCGCGGGCAGGCGGCGGTTGCAGAGGGAGCATGGATAATGTAAATTAAATAATTTAAATAATTTAACGCTTGACTGG
>NW_010242655.1:0-12145 GCF_000690775.1 Eurypyga helias | reverse complement strand
GGAGCGCGGGCAGCGCGCGGGCCCTTCCCGCCCGAACTCCCTTTGCACCTGCGCCCGCACGTGCTACTTGAGAAGAAAAAGCACATCGGGGCTTGCCAGGGCTTTAAACCCTTTTATTGACCTTCAGTTACTTCAGCAAGGAAGAGAGAAAACCTGTGGCGGAGTTTGATGAAACTGAGGCAGAAGATGTGCAGCCTCCGAGGGAAATCCCAGCTGCAACCCTTCCCTGACATCTCCCAGCGCAGCGGTTGATGCACAGGCTGGGGAGGCAGGAGGGTTGTGACGAGAGCACACGCCAGCTAAATGCCCTGAAAAACTCGATTTTCAGCTTTTACGACTCAAACAGAGACGTGACAGCAGGTTGTTACAGAGGTTTTGTTCCAATTTGAAGATGGCAGGATTTTTTCTGCAATAAGAGCAAGTTTGGCATCAGGAAGGGCCTTGCAAATGTTGCTATTAACTGCGGGAGACGGCGGTGCTTGACAGCAGGAGCCGTGTCACACTAAATTAGGGGGGGCTTGAGCCAAGCCCACAGACCCCCTCGCGGCTCAGAGATCAGCGTGTGTTCATCTCAGTGCGGCCTGTCTTCACCTGGAATCATTTCTTCACTTGAAAGAGTGAGGCATTTTAACAAAGCATCTCTTCGTAGTTCCCTCCTGTGTTCCTCCATCCCCGTGCAGTGCTGGTGACAGCAGAGGTGTTTCCACGACAACAAGCCGTGCTGTTGCCTCAGGTGCCAAACTATAACTTCAATAAATAATCACTGAAAATAGCTTCAAACGATTAATTAGGTAATGGAAATGTTATTTTAATAGGGCTTATGATGCTTTGGAAGTAGCCTACAGACCGAATCCTGATCAAGAATCTGTCTGCCATCAAAGCTGAAGTTGCCATCTGAAGGTCAGGATGGATGTCACTGGCTGAATGCTCTAAAAAAGCCCTCTATTCAAAAAAAAACCAAACAAAAACAAAACCACCAAACCCTTGTAGTTCAAAACACAACAAATTGGTGCAATGTGAGTTTATTTTCTTTTGGTGTTTAATTTTGTTTGAAGCGTGTGCTGGCAGGAAACGTGCTCAAGGCATTCACCACCTATGAATGCAGCCCACGGCTAGCGCGCTGTTTGTTTGCGTGCCCCTGCGCCGGCACAAGAGACAGACGACGAGCCCCGCAAATGGTTTAGCGATAAATGCGGCACAAGAGACAGACGACGAGCCCTGCAAATGGTTTTGCCATAATGGTTTTTCAGTCTTCTCTCTCCAGAAGATGCTTTCCTGGAGTTATAAATTGACAATTCATAAATCTTTCCTAATGCTGCTTCTAGTAACAGTTCAATTGATCTTTAATAGTTGTTTAAAAAGCAAATCTCCGCGGGAGCGTTTCAATCCTATAGCCTGAAGTGTCTCTAGCCCAGGGCAGCTCTTCTGGCTTGCAGCTTAGAGGTAACACAGTCTTTAAGCACAGGGATACACCGAGTACACGCACGTGACTTCTATCACCATTCTCATATAGCACAGGTACTTTTTCAGATGGGGAATTGTCCTGGCAGAATTTCCTTTTTGCTTTAATTATCATAATTTTCTCCGAACTAGTGCATCTATGAAGGAGGAGCAAGAAAGGCAACAGCTGCCGCCTTTCTCTGTCCCGTTATGGCCGTGGGTTATACAAACCCCTGCCTTTGTGATGATGACGTGCTCCTACTCCCTCCAGAGACTGGTTATGGGTTATCATTATGGGCTAAGACCTACCTTTCCGTGCAAAAAAATTTCAATCTGTGGATGAGGGACTCTGCCCCGCTCCTACTGAGCGTTCTGTTCAAGCAGCTGCCTTTTGAGGGATTACCTACAACATCAGAAGGATATAGATGGGTTGGAGCGAATCCAGAGGAGGCCATGAAGATGCTCAGAGGGTTGGAGCACCTCTGCTATGGGGACAGGCTGAGAGAGTTGGGCTTGTTCAGCCTGGAGAAGTGAAGGCTCCAGGGAGATCTCATAGCACCTTCCAGTACCTGAAGGGGCTACAAGGAAGCTGGGGGGGACTTTTTACAAGGGCCTGTAGTGACAGGACAAGGGGTAATGGGTATAAATTGAAAGTGGGGAGGTTTAGATTAGATATCAGGAAAAAATTCTTCCCGGAGAGGGTGGTGAGGCACTGGAAGAGGTTGCCCAGAGAAGCTGTGGATGCCCCATCCCTGGAAGTGTTCAAGGCCAGGCTGGATGAGGCTTTGAGCAACCTGGTCTAGTGGAAGGTGTCCCTGCCCATGGCAGGGGGGTTGGGACTAGATGGGCTTTAAGGTCCCTTCCAACCCAAACCATTCTGTGATACTAAGATTATTCTTAGCCCTTCGTTTCCAAAAAATACAGATGCCCTGGTAGCTCCCTCTGCAGTACACCGGGGTTCATCCCGCTACTCCAGTGTGTCATCACACAACAAGGGGCAGGTAGTTGAGAATAGTGTGGAATGGAATATGACCTGCACTAAATACTGACAGGATTTCCTTTACAGAAGGTTTTTTGAGGTAGAAAAATGGTGATTTGTCTAAACTAACTTTTGCAGAAGCCCTGCTGGTTTTGTTCTTCGTCAGGTAAAGGATGGAATTCAGGTTTGCTGCAGGTATGGTAAGAAAAACCTCGAAGTAGCTGCTGTGTGGGGTGTTCACATAAAGCAGAGAGGGGCCTGGCTCTGGTCGGTCATCTGGGCCAAATCTTTGGAAGAAGAGAGCTGAGGGAAGGGTGTGTCTGAAGACTGGGAATTAAGGTGTTACCCTGAAAGGGAAAAGATTGCTTTCGATGTTGTGCAGGTCAGCATCTCACGCAGGGCGAGCACGGCCCTGTGCCTATTTCTCTCTGACTTCTTTATTTCCCCTTGGAAACTGTTTGGCTCCATGGGGATGAGAACAAGGTACAAAATTTCAGGGTTTCTCTGCAAAAAGATGCCTTTTCTCCACCCCACTTCTTGCCAGAGAGCAGACGATGCAGGTGTGGGCCATAGCGGCGCACGACTCCGGCTTGTTGGGAAGGGAGAAGAGTCACGTGGGGTGGCTTTGGCAGGTGGATGTGGCCGTGTCCCCGGTGGCGAATCGCTGGGAGGGCTTTGCGTCTCATACATGACAGCTGCCTCTTCCCGGCGGATCTTTTTTTTTTTAATTGGAGTTTTAAATGGTTAAACTGCTTTCTTAATGCATCGCTGGTTGCTAAGATACGGCCTCTCCGATTCTGTAAACCTTCCACTTGAAACATAGTGTATTGGCAAACAGGGCTTTCCTCGCTGACAGCTCGGGAGAGAGGGAGATTACGGGGCGCTTACCCTTGTGACGATGAGGAGCAGCTCCTGCCGCCTGCAGAGGTTGCTGTGGTTGGTCCAGTGCTGGGAGACAATGGGATTTTCATGGCTTCTGGCCACTGGATGTGGCCCGAGGAGGAGGACGGAGGGAGAATGTGGAGAGTCAGAGAGGATGGAGTGCGAAGAAAGGCAACACAGGGAGAACAGGCAGCACAGGGGTCTAAGGGGGGTGTGGGATATGACTGGGGATGGATGGCGTAAAGGGAGCATCTTTCTGTCCCCAGTTTGGATAGCTTCAGGCTGCAATTGCCCTTCCTGAGCAAGAACGGCCTCTCCGCTCATTTATAGTGAAGGGTGGATCTCAGGAGAGTCTGGGTTTGGGACTGGTTTGGCAGGACCTCTGGGGCTAAGCTGTGCAAGGAGAGATTTCCTGCAGCTCTGCAAAGTGCTTAGGAGATGCCAGATTTAAAAGCAGCACTGGGTTCCTGGACATCCATCAGCAATATTACAGCAGCAGCTCAAAAGAGCCAAACATTAAAAAGCAGCCTGGCTGAGCCCTGCTTGTTCACAGGATACGCGGAGCAGGCGTCTGAAATAGTGCAGCTTCTCTTTCATTTCAGTCTGAAGTAAGTCTTTACCTGCTAACGTTGCAGGGAGTATTTGGAGCGTGTTGACAGGGTGCAGTTGGTGCAGGAACATCTATCCCGGTTGGCAGACGCCAGGATCGATAGCTGTGAGAAACGGGGAGTGCAGCTGTTCACCTCGGAGGGGCGTTAGCAGAGATGTCAGAGGACGATAACCGAACCGGCAACGCCCTCCTCCCCGCCGCTTCCAGGAGGCAATCCCAGACGTGCATAAATTGAGTGAGCATCCTCTCCTGGGTTGCAGATTGCAGTGTCAGTGTCTCTCCTGTCTGAGGAAACCTCTGCTTCCTTCCGCATCTTCCCACTACGCTGAGAAGGAGCCTGGTCCAGGGCGCTCAGCAGAGCTGTTGGGGGTGTTCAGGCTTTGCCAGGGAGAAGCGAAAGTGGGTCTGCCAGGGCTGGGACATCGGCACAAGCTATTGACAGCGGGGTCTCGTCTGGTGTCCTGCTTAGGCAGCATTTACTTTCCAGGTAGAGCATGGAAGAAAACTTCCCCCCCGCACTCTGACACCCTAATTCCAGTCTCAATTACTTATGATTTTACTACGATTTTTTTCCCCGGAGTTGTTCCTCCTGTTGGAGAAACAATGATGAAGCCACAGAAGGTGGTGATGGGGTTTCCAGAATTCTCCAAGTGAAGTACTCTTGTTTTTTTCCCTAGAACACTGGCAGCTTACAAGTTGCAGAATTTGGTCCTGTATTTGCAGCTAATCTGCTTGGGGATCTGTTGAGAGACCTCGGATCAGGCTGCTGCGAGCCACGCGCGTGCTACTGGTACGACTGGTGCTAGTCCAGGGGTGGCTGAAACCCCCCCGCAGCCTTCGACAGAGTCACTGTCGTAGGTTTTGTTCTTTTTAGCTGCCATGTTATTAAAAAAATATAGCATCAGCATGGTAATTAAAATAATTGTTTAATAGAATTGTTGTTTTAAGGATCTTGTTCTACTCATCGACTGTCTCCACGTGGCAGATGGCAAGACAAGTAATTAGCAGTACATAATTAGTGGTACGTATTCAGGGGAGCTTTTGTAACTGAGGAACTGCAGTTTGCTCGGTCAGGTGCTCCACGTGAAATGCTTCGCATCACGGGCCAGGTTTAGGATCTACACGTGCCTGAAGAGCTCACTTTCACATGACTGGAAGTTTGATCCTCATCCCGCATCAGAGAGAAGGACGAACCAAACTCACTTCTAAGGAAAGCTGCCTCATGGTGTGCTCTGAGAGCAAACCTTCCCAGCCTGCGTGGCCAACTGTCCTGCATGCCATACCCCGACCATTTCCCGGCATCACGAAACCAAGGAAATGTATCCCGCCCCAAGCACCTTGTCAAATTAGGCCCCAGCTTTTGAATCTTGCCGGCTGCAGTGCTCCTGTTGCCCTCAGGTTCCACTGCAGGAGCAGGGTAGGTGAATTCATGCTCCGATTTTAGACATAACACAATTTGCTGAGAAGACTGCAAATGGAAAAGGATTACCACTGGGAATGGGACCAAATTGATGATAATAATGCCACCAACAGTTGGATGCAGAAGGTGGACAATCCCCGCGCTTGCCCTCTCGTCGGGGATCCGTAACCACCAGCCTGGAAGGCTCCTGCCTGAACTCTCCCTCAAAGCCAGACAACTTGCTGGCTGTGAACCGGAGAAGCGGGCGGCTTGTGCCAATATCCCCCGGGACCACGAAGGGTTAAAATGCTGCGTGCAGCTACTAAGTGTGCGTGTGAAAATTTCAGAAGCACGGGAGTCGGCCATCTGGCTCCTGCTCCTACTGCGTATTTAGGGATGAAAAGGGAAACTGGAAAGGTAAACAGTGTGTTGCCTGATGTGTTGATTTTCAGCTGCGATTTCTCTGTCAGTGCCTAGTCGTGTTTGCCCACCTAAATGAGTGGGATTGACTGCGTCTTCACAAAAAGGGGGGGGGGGTGGCAGAAAATTAGAAAATTAGCACGTAAGCTCTGGGAGAGCTGTGCAGGGCAACACACGCTGCCTAATCCAACAGCTGAGGCATATTCATCCTGGTCCGCATCCAGACAAGAGCCTTGGCCTGCCAGCGCCTGACACGCGCGTGCTGACGCCCAGGCGGCTCTCGCGCCCCGAGGCTCCGCGTGCAGCAGGCAGGCAGGGTTAGCTGCCCCACGCTGGGGTTCGAAAGAGGAGCCCAAGGGTGGGGGCAACACCACGGTGACCAGGGAGGGTCAGGCATCCATTTGGACGGGGAGTGAATGCTTTCCCACCTTTGGGCGTGTACGCCGAGCCAGTGGGGGGTTTGGCCGTCTTCTTCCGTTTTCCCTGGGTAGGGGCAGAAAGAGAGCGGTGGGGAAAACGAGGGCTGGTCCTCCGCTGCCAGTCACCTGGGCCAACGCCTGTCTTGTCTGGCAGGCCAGGCCTGGATGCATCCCAGACGTGCTCTCGCGGGCCCCGGCCTGGCCAGTGGGGACACTGATCCCACTTTTCACCCCGTGATTGTGTCTGCCCCTTCCCATTGCACGTCTCTCGCTCCGTCTGTAGGAGACTGAGGCTCAAACCTCCTGAAGCCGATCTGGTGCTACGAGCAGCGGAGAAAGCCGGCCCGAGGGCTGAGCCAGGAGAGTGTCTCCAGCTCTGCTGCAACTGCTGGTGTGCAGGTCACCCCGCTACACCCCCACGTCAGTCCCACCCGTGGGGCTGTGTTCGCTTCTCTACCTGCCCGAGCTCACTCGCTCCCCGCGAGTCCTGATCCCTGGAACTCTTCCTCCTGTGTGAAGGGAGCTAAGCAACTCTTTCATGCCAAGCTTAAAATGAGCTGTGCCTCCAAATCATCTATTTATGCCTTTTTGGTTGTAGTTTTATTGAAAAAGCTGGTATTAACATATTTTTATTCAACAACAGTTAGCTAAGTTGTGCAACACAAAGAACGCAGCCATGAACAACAGCTTTCAAAACAATCAGCTTTACCAACTTTACCACCACTGACTCTACACCACTGAAAGCTCAAACTAAGAGGAGAAAGGAAGTTGGAAATGTTCACAAGGACGATGTTAACTTTCCATACATTCAAGAAACCAGGAAACCGAACTGCAGTAGTGATGTCAAAGACAGGAAGGGAATACTGGTCTTTGAAAGGTTTCTATTTATTTCCTTTATAATCACTTCATGGTATTTTGGTTGGGTATTCCATTAGTTTTTATAAAGCTCCAAAGATATATTTCTTTATTTAATCTTAACATGTTCTTTTTGGTACCCAAAGCTAACAGAGTAAGGTACTTCAAATGAAAACCAAAAAGTTGTTACATTAAGATCTGCTTTCTAGTAAGTTACCTACAGAATCTTACTCGAGAATGGTAAAAGCTAAATATATGTGTTACGGTGCTCCGAGCTGTAAATGCCAACATGAGCCGATAGCAATCGTCTTATTTTTAGCTGCAAAGATTAACGGAGGAGGCCAAAAGTCAACGAAATCCTATGACACCCCTGAAGCAGTAGTTTGGCATTAACAAGTTTTCCATACAATTTACCACATTCTTAAACCTTTTTACAAGGAAGTTGAAAAAACCCAACCCAAACAAACCAAAAGAAAAGGCATTTTGCTAAATTTCAGTAGAATAACTATGTACATACACTGTCCACGCCTGCTACAGCACACAGTATTCTATAAACCAACGTTCCTCATCCCCTCGAAAAGGAACCTACGCCTTTCACGCCGCAGGTGCTGGCGCGGCTGATGTGCGCATGGATGCGCTTCTACGCACCAAGCGTGCCACATCCGCCCAGAAAACATCAGCCGTACAGATCCCATGTCTTGAGATGCCACCCGAGAGCTGCAGGCCTCGCTGTCTTACCCTCCTAAGCAGACTTTCGCCCACTCTCTCCCCCAGCCCACAACACAAAGGCATGCCAGTCCCGTCGTGGGTACATTCTCCGCTTGCCAAGAAATCGGTGCTTCATGGCTTAAAGACCTTTTATGTTTTCTGAGGAGTTTTAATACAGGCAGATCAACAGGCCACCTGAGCGGTGCTCTTTTATTCGTGGTTTGAGGAGAAATCCTTTGGGATATCATTTTTTTCTGCCAACGCTGTCAGGGACGCAGCAGAACTTTCTTTCCCTGCATGAAGGGGGCTCTCCGCCCGCTTCACCGCTCCCGCACAATTCCTGCACCTGGTGCACCCACCCACCAGGTGAACTTCCCTTTTCCACGCGCATTGCTGTTCGTCTGCACGCAGAGACAGCTTGGAAGGTATTTATGTGGAAGCAGCTTTTGTTTAGTTTGGAATTTCTGATTTTTTTTCGGATTTCTCTAGGAACAATTTTGCGGCCCAGCAGTGGGCTCAATTCAAAACATCAAAATCCACTGAGCAGTGCTACATCTCCCAGGACTGTTCCTTTATGGACACCACGGCACTGCCTGCCTTCCCCAAGTGCCAGGATTAAAACCACCACGCTGCAGTAAACAAACGAGGGACTTCCTGGAGTGTCTACCAGCGATGGAACTCTCTTCCCGCTCAAGTCAACCGTTGCCTCCGAGGACAGCACTTCTAGCCAAGGTTTCCAGAACTCCAACCCCCAGACGGCAGGTTGTGTCAACTGCCAGGCTGCTGCCTGCCCAGCCAGTCCCTCTGGAGTGGCAGTACCAAGCGTTTTCACAGCCCTCCACGGGGTGACCGTGCTGGTTATTGTTTTAAACAGAGCAGAGCGGTCTATGGTGAGTAGAGCTGCTTAAAACGAGCTGGCTGAGCAACCGCCCCAGCCTGCCACTCGCTCCCTCGGGAAGCTGAAGCGCAACATCAGCGAACAAATAAGTGAGAAGGAATGGGATGGGCGAGACAGGGCAGCTTTGCACCAGCTGGGCTTCTGCTTCCCATTACAGCTGTCAGGAAGCCCCTCCAATGCACCAGGGGCTCTAAAGGGATGTGGCTGTTGGCTCACCCCAACAGGCTCGGCTTAGTTGACAGACAGGAGAACGCTACTGAAAAAAACCAACCTCAAACCCAAAACTCGAGAAATCAAGGCAAAAAGCTCTAACAATGTGGTAAATGCTGCGGACTGCAAAAGCAGGCAGTGCACCAGAACCACCCAGACCCTCAGAAGCACTGCTGGGAGCTGGGGAGCCTCGGCCCTCCTCGGGACCGCTCCCCAGACGGACAGAGCCCGCTGTTCGTTTGAAGGAACCGACACAGACCACAGAGCTGGATTTGCAGTCGTGCCTTTTACTCATACAGCTGCAGTGACGGCAAACGGTGGGCTTGCCACCAATAATGATACAGGCTGAGGGATGAAAGGATGCAACCTACAAATCCCACCACAGAAGCCACAATTTTTTGTGAAGATCACATCCTTCTACAACTCTCAAGAGGCTGGTTTGTAAGTATAGAGGGATATTGATAAATCTAGTGCATTTCTGAGTTCACTTTATCCTGAAATATGTACAGATTGTTTGTCGCTGCTATAGCAATGATGTTCTCAGTTGGGTGCCACGCCGTGTGCAAGATCTTCTTAGTAAAGTCCAAACTGTCAACACTGATGTCGTCTTTCCTCCGTTTGCCTCCGACGCAGACTCTCCGGGGCTTAAGAATCGCTCGTGGTTTACTGCTCTCTCGGGATGCCTCCAAGGTAACATCCCGCTTGGTATTCCGGTCGAACATTCGAAAGAAGTTGTTATATGCACCTGTCATTATCACACTGTGGAGAGAAACAGGGAGAGAAAACAAAGACAATTAAACAGCAGCTTGTGGGGCGTCTCCCAGCACGACTGCATCAGGGCAGCTGAGCCGTAACCTTTGGAGTACGATGTCTTCTGGTTTCAGCCGGGAAGGAGCATAAACCCGGATTGTTCCCAGTGCTCCCCACACCGGAGAGTTTTCTACCAATATCTCCCCATTAAAGTATTCAGTGAAAATTATGGTTACCCCGGAGCTCGCTTCCTGAAACAAGCACAAATGGCAGGGTATGACCCTGACATCCTAAGGCTGACTTCCCAAGACAATAAAATTCTTCTTCCCGGAGAGGGTGGTGAGGCACTGGCACAGGTTGCGCAGAGAAGCTGTGGATGCCCCATCCCTGGAAGTGTTCAAGGCCAGGCTGGATGAGGCTCTGAGCAACCTGGTCTAGTGGAAGGTGTCCCTGCCCATGGCAGGGGGGTTGGAACTAGATGGTCTTTAAGGTCCCTTCCAACCCAAACCAGTCTGCAATTCTGTGAATATGGTCTAATAAGTTATTTTTCATTAGCCTCCAGCTTCTTATGAGCATTTAAGGATTGTACATTTCAAGCTTTTCTTTCTCCAAGGCCTTACCTTTTCTGACAGCTGAGATTTACCAGGATTCCAGAAACAGTCTTTAAAAAAAGTTTTCCAAGCATTTCAACCCTTTTGATACAACAGTAAGATTTAGTACATAGTTACATATCTTAATGAGCACTTGGAAGAAAGGTCTTTTGAAAGGTTCTGAAAAACCACACTGAGTTTGTACAAGCAAATTCTTTGCAGAACAAACCCTTCTCCCTCCCGAAGCTATAGACCTTGCCAGTCTAGACACCACCGGGATCCCTATCTACCATGCTGCTTAAAAATAAAGACATTGATAAACAGGATTCTGTCACCTTCTCTAGGAAGTCTGAATGAAGCTTCTAGTTAGGGAATATCTTTGGGTCTGGGAGAAAGGGGCAGAAACCAAACCTCAGCCTGTATAAAAACTACCCTGTTAATCAGCTTGCAGTTTGAAATAATGGATTGGCAGTTGCCTCACTGCCCCAGTCCCTGGGGGAGGATATTTTGTCACTAACTTTAATGAATTCAGGATTTCACCCATGGCCCTCAGATCAGTGGATTAGCATAATCACGGATTTCAGCGCCCTGTTGGAAAGCTCATCCCCTGTGAACTCTCTCCCTGTCTGAAGCCAGGGGCCAAGCTCTGCTCTCCCGCCTCAGCCCCAAATAGGGCGTTTGTCTGCATTTCCATCCTGGAAGGGGACTCCACCCTGCGCAGTCCAGTCTCCACAGGAAAAGCTGTACAGTCATAAGACTCAGACTGTCAGGGACTCCTTGCCTTTTCCGTACAGCCCAGCAGAGCGCATTTCCCATGCTCTGCACGTATCAAACTAACCTCCATCCCGAATGACAGTTACGCTGCTTTAGCACTTTGCTGCTGTTTCCCACGGAGGGTGAATCTGCACTGGGCGGCACGGCGGCCAGGAGACCATGGCATACGCGACGGTGGGAGAGCAAGGCATGAACGACACCCTCTGTCCCACAGACATGCACTAGCCGATTAGATCCGATGCTCCTGGGCTCGGGCGCCGCCTCACGCTACACGCACAGCCTCCAGCCCGTGTTGCCTTGATCTCATTTGGGGCCATCAGGAGCTCCTGTCATACAGATGAGTAATACAGCGAAGAAGGCACAAATGGGAGCGGTGCAGCTAACTGCTTCAGCACCGCAGCTGCTGGCTGACAGCCGCTCTGCTGGCTTCCGAGCCGCTGCAGGGTAACGAGAGCGGGCGAGCTGGGTCGGCATGCTGCGAAGCACCGGCGGGACTGCCAGCTCCCTCCTGCTTCCACGTTTGCTGACGCCATGCTGGAGTCTGATGACAGCTGATTCCGCACTGAGCTTTTTGCGGCTCCGCACGTGCTGAAGGGAAGTGCTGCAAACCAGGCGGGCGCAGGGCAGAGGCACAGCGTGGGCAACAGGGCCTCTTGTCCGTACGGAGCTGCAGCCAGCCCTGGCAGGGAGCTGCCCCTCGGCTTGGGAGAGTGCGGAAGCAGTATCTGCCCTTGGGTGGTCCGCAGGGAGTTTTCCCTTGCCTTCCCACCTGCTAAGACCTGGCACAATCCTGCTCAGTAAGGCACAACTTAACAATCTCACAGGCTAAAAAACCCCAAAAGGTCAGGGTGACAGCTTGATAAAACGTCTCCCGGAAGCTGCCGAAAGCCTATTGATCAAGATTAGTGCCCATTTCAGAAATTGAATCAACAGCAGTAAATCTAATGTCTCACTCCTTCCAAATCACCGTGTCGCGTCGTTACGGCTCCTGCTGTAACGGTTATTCACCACACGAAGCAGCCGAGGTTACTTCCCACCTCACTGCTAACAAACACAATTTGTGATGCAAACAGCCCAGCACAGTACGCTGGGGGGGTGTGTCCATCCCCCACCAAGGCAAAACCTGGAAGAGGTTCCTTATGCTGGGGCACACAGTGCCGTGGGCTGCAGAGCTGTGGTTCCCGGGTAACCAGGTGGCCTTTGCCAACCGT
>NW_010242654.1:0-6236 GCF_000690775.1 Eurypyga helias | reverse complement strand
CAGAGCTAACAGAGTGGAAAGTGAAATTCAGTAAGAATGTCCCTAAATTAAACTACATCAGTCTTTCCCACAGTGCCTGTGATATGTTCCAAACGGGTGGCAGTCAGATGGTAATTATAAATCATTGCTTTCAGTTCTCTAACTTGAGCACTATCCAAGACAGTGAACACCTCTGAAATAGCTTATCCAGTCACCTCTGAAAGACTTCAGGAAGACGTTAGGTTTGCTGTCGTTCTATAGGACTTACATGGCAAAACCTGAAAAGTGTCTTCTCACATCAGGTTTTTTCACTCCTTTGCAATTTGAGAAGGTGTTGGGCAGCAGTGGAGATTCTGGAATTATCTTCTGCAGGCTCAGGAAGATGGGACTATACCATGTCATTCTCAAATCCCATTTGAATATTATTGTTTTTTCAGGAGCAGCACTAGAAACGTTTTTAAAAAATGAAAGTTATTGGCATTCACAGGGGGACATCCTTACTCCTGCTCAGTGGATTTTAGCCACATTTATTGGATCAAATTCTTCTGTCTGTCACTAACTCACAGAGATTTGTTAACGTTGTTGAAAGGGTCAAGTATTTCACTCTTGATCTGCAGTAAGTGTAGACTAGGCAGGTTTCCTACTTGCAGTTTCCTCTTGCAGAGTTTACAGAATCCTACGAAATGTTCCAGTAAATTCAGGCTGGAGTAATGCTAGAACAGCTACAGAAAGTGTTGGATAGACAAAAACTGAACAGTGGGCAATAGGGGCCCTTTCAAAATGAAGGTTAAGAACACAGAAATGTGTTCTCAGACAAAAGCCCTAAACCTGGTGAAATTCATGCAAGTGCTGAACATTTTGTGACTAGCACCATTTAAATCAATGAGGCTCTTCACAGCATGTAAAACTTGACACATACACAAGCCTCTGCAGGATGAGGGCCAAAGTTTTTTTAAGAGTGTGACTTGCTTGGAGACATTCCAGAGGGAAAAAACATGTGGGGCTTTCTGTAAAATTGTTGGCACCGTTCTGCTTGTTAAACAGACATGAATTCACTCAAATAAGATAAGGTCTAGACATTTATATCAAGCATGTGGAGGTTTGTGCCTATTTCTAACTTTAAAAAAATAGCAATAATGCTTCTAGACTTTTATGCTAGGTTAAATTCTTGATATGTATTTATTTAGAGTTTTATATTACCCCTCTTACCTACTTTACTATCTTACCTATAGTTCTGCTACCAGGCAAAATTTGCTGTGTTAGCTAATAAATTGCTATCACTTTCAAGCGGACTGCACAGAAAACAGTTTTTAGTATTTACTTTATGACCTTAGACGTGGCAAAAAGTAAATCTTCCTACCTTGCCTAAAGCTAATTCAACAGTAAGTATATCAGACAAGAATTTATTGTTCAGTGTGAAGCTTGCATATTGAAGAGCAATATATTCATTTCAGGAACAGTCTAACTTTAGATCGGTATTGAAGGTGTGATGAAGATGTGAATGCTGGGAGTGTCAGCAGGACTTTTCAAGAGCAAGTCCAGCACAGTTCTTGAACTAGAATGATTGTGAGATGAAAGAAATCAAAGGATAGACTTTACTGGTCTAAGTGGAACCTGTTATATACCTGAAATTAATCACCTCCCAGTTATCATGGGCATGGCCTCAAACTACGTCAGATAAACGCTTCGACATTCTAGCTCTTCAAGAAAACAGAAATAGTCGTTTGGCCCACTGGCTGCTGGACTGCTTGGCGGCAGAGGCTGCCAGCACTTTAAATAAGCGGCCAAGGGAGACACGTGGAACATCTGGCGACAGCAGCGACTTTTAATCACACAGGCCACAGGTCACATTGTACCACAGCACAAAAAATCAGTGTCACATTTAGCAAAGCACGTTTACTTGACCACAGCTTGTCTTGAGGTCAGATTTAAAAGCCTCTGCAGATGTAGACAGGGACCCACCCAGCAGGATTTTCAAAAGCCCCTAAGTGCTTCTTCCCCATTGGTTTCTCACTAGCCCTGTCTTTGTAGTAATCATTCTAAAATGCTTAAAAAATACACAGCGTTAGGTGTCTCAAGGCACACTGCCTTGCTTCAGGCTGCAGAAAGCCAGAAGCTGCTGGTTGGGTAACTGGTCTTCAACTACAGTTACTTCTAGGGAAGCTGACCCGTGTCCGTACCAAAATCCCCTAGGACTGCTGGTCTGGGAATGCAGGAGGACGAGGTGAGTTGACAGGGACAGTTGCTATGTGAACCAGGTACATTTTAGTTAACAGAATTGCATAAAAGTCTTGGAAGTGTTTTTCATCTCCTGGGGTGTGGTAATCCCTGTGGATTTTTCAACAGAGATAGCACCCCCATACATACAAGGAAGAGAATAGTTTCTTCACTCTTGGGGCTGGGCTTGGTGCTTCAAAATGACCTTTGCAAGCAAGGATACCTCCCCTGTCCTCACTAGTGCTTTCCAGCCCATCACCCAGACCGGCCATACTGGAAGGCATCAGGCCCCTTCTCTAGGCATGCTCTGCTGAGTAATTCCTGCACTCCTATTTTTAAAAGTTGCACCTTTTGAAGATATGGGAACGCATGCTCTTTGCAAGATAATGTGTTCCTTCCAGTTCCTTCCCCATTCCACACAGTCACGCTGCTCAGAGCCCTTTTAATGCACTGCTGGAAGATCTGTTATAGAAATTTATATGATCTATATTATGACTTGCCTGAGAAAAAAAATGGGCTGGTGGGGAGTGTTCCCGAGGAAGTTAATTGCATTTTCAAGATTCCAGATTGTTGAGAGCTGGAAGTACTGAATCCAGAGCAATGTCCTTGGAAATCCTATGCAGCAAATGCAAGGATCAGCAGAGTAGCACTAGATGGCACTACAGTAATTTTCACTCAAAAAAATATAGGCCAAGACTAAGAAAAGATGGACTCCGATCCAGCTTTGTATGGGCAGCTCAGATTTACCACCTACATTTTACCTGGGTGACCTGGGCAGATTCTGAGGAATATGAGACATAGCAATCTTTCCAAGGGTTGTAATACATAGCCTTGAGTAGGTTGACATGTGATACAATATGTATGATGAAGAAGAGTATGGGAAGCTACCTGAATGCTTTCGTTTCACAAAGTAAGACCACAAGGCACCTGAAAACCTGTGATGTTCTACTGAACCCAAGGCAAGGATATCCAGATTCAGTACCTCTAAAAGCATCTCACTCAAAAGCACACCAAAAATGTTACGTGTCATCTAGGCAACTGAGTAGTCCAATGTCTGTCTGCAGGTATAAACTGGCTGTTCATAACTACAGTGTTTTGTGCCTAAAAATGAAAATTTGACTTAGTGGGCCAAAATCAGCTAGATTTTGAGACTAGTCTTGTAGCTTGCATTTCCTGTCCTACAGAATTCGATGCTGACTACTGGCAATTTCTTTTATTGTTTCCCACAGGTGGTAGCTAACATCAAAGCTGGATACACATCTTGTTCCTAATAACAGATAATATAGCTGCTTGTCTCTAACAGGTACTGCAATAAGCTGATTTGAGAGCCTGCTTTTAGAACTTTGCAGAAGGATAGTCTTTTATAGGAACAACCATAGCTTAGATTATCAAATACATATAGGAGAAAATAGAGCCTGTTGAAAAAATAGTCATTCTTGTAAATTGTCCCAATTTAAACTAGATTCAGCTGGTTGTTGCAATTTAAGGCACATGGTCTATCTCAGATTAGAGTTCTAAAACATTGTAGAACCAGATTTATAAATCTTGTAAATCCTTTTAAAGGAAACATCTAAGTGCAGAATATTCACTAAAACAGCACTAGAAGTTATTTTTATTATATAATAAATATTTTTCTATTACGCATTTCGTGAGTTATATTTTGCCTTCTGTTATGCTCCAGGTTCAAATCCTCAAAGGGTAATTAGCACCTATTTCACTGGAATCAGTGGGAGTTAGATATTTCAGAGATAGGGAACTCAGACATTTAAGGAGGGATTGGCATGAATGTTTAAGTTTCTTCAAGTAAGTCTTATTCTAGTCATGTAGCTACATGCACTTCAGGGATATTGCCAGCTAAAAGGCCACCTACTTGTCAGTTGCAAATAAAAATAATGAATAGTACATTCCTTTACTACAACAACGGTCTTTATCAATGGAAACAGCCTGACTGGAGACAATAGGATTGCTTAGAAAAATGAGCACTGGAACCAGTAGTATTATTTGACCATAGGTTGTTTTCCCACGCAGCCAATATGTGCAGGTTAACCCCAATGGGGTTTCAACACAAAAAGGGTGGAGAAGAGGGGTCATGAGAGTCAGAGCATAAAGATCTAGCATTGCACCATTGCTTCAAACTTCCAGCATTTAAATAGCATCTTTTAAATGCCCCTTGTGCTGGAACTGAACTGTTTGCCCAAGCAAAGCTAAACCTGTGGTAAAGATGAGAGACATATGATGTCCAAAAACACTTTAAACTGTATCTTTTAGTCATAAACCACTGCTCTTTGAAACGATTCCTGTGTGGTTCTGAGCGCATCCTGAGAAAATGTTCCAGTTGTCCTACTTCTTCTAATGTGTACTCTAATAAGGGCTCCTTTAATCTGTGCTTTAAATCTCCTTTAATCTGGTCACTGTTTTACACTTTGAGGTGTACCCCTGAGGCCTCCTCTTGCCTCAGAAGAGGTTTGAAAACAACCATAACTTGCTGCTTGCTTTCTCAGACATGTCTACATCTACATTCCTGGAGTCGATCTTGGTCCTGATAGGCATGTCCTAAAAGCAGACTCCATCCTAGGTGCAAAAGTGGTCTGTGTAGCTGGCAATGAAGCATGGCACTCATGGAAATACTCACCGGTGAAGTGACGGTCCGATGAGACATGCAGTTTGTTGTTCGGCCCATTTTGCAACCTGGGTGACTTAACCAAAGTCGGTCCCAACAACCCATTTGAAGTCCAGAACAACTGGAAAATTTTCCCAAACAGTGTGGTATGCCTGTGGAAAACAACAACAGTGCCCCAAACCTCACTGTTTTCACACCAGCAGTGCAGGGTGACATAGAAGTAAATGAAGCAGCACCTAGCCTTCCCTTGAGCAAGTACAGCCACAGTGGTGGAGTATCGCTGCCCAGCTGTGCAGGCTTGGGAAGAGGTATGTGCTTGACAAATGTGCTTGGTTCAGTGCTAACTACATTGCCAAGCCACTGTGTGCGTGTGGGGGTGTGAGGTAGGCGATCAGGGAGTTGGCTTACCTACCTCTGTTACATGAGCACCAGGTATCTTGCCTGATCTAGTCACCTATGCTCCCTTTGTGTCGATGGCAAGGTAGGTAGGGTAATACATCCTGTCCTTACCTAGGAGATAAAGCTTAGAAAACTAATTTAGAAAATAAATAACTACTATTTAGTTAGCTAAACATGTGACAAAAGTCTCCCCTCATTTAAAAAAATAAGTCACACAGAATCATAGAATCACAGAACGGTTTGGGTTGGAAAGGACCTTAAAGTTCCAACCCTCCTGCCATGGGCAGGGACACCTTCCACTAGACCAGGTTGCTCAAAGTCTCACCCAGCCTGGCCTTGAACACTTCCAGGGATGGGGCAACCACAGCTTCCCTGGGCAACCTGTTCCAGTGCTTCACCATTTGCTCTGGGAAGAATTTCTTCCTGATATCCAATCTAAACCTGCCCACTTTCAATTTAAACCAAAGTATCATGAAATATTTTCAAATTATTGCACACTGAGTAGTCTCTTGCAATGAATTTTGACTCGCTCCATTTCCAGCCCATCCTGGTTCACTCTTCCTTAGGTAGTCTGGTGACCCTGAACTCCCTGGGGATCACCATTCTGATGCTGGCCTTAGTGCAGACTAGATGACACCCAGAGGTCCCTTCCAACCTCAACCATTCTGTGAATTTGCTTCAAGAAAAGAAAGCTTCAGGTCTTTATTGAGTATAAGGACAACAATTTTTAATGTCCAATCTGTTGTAAATCCAGACAGCCCTGATACAGGAAATAGGTGCTAATTTTACCATAAACCTGGTTTACCCTTATGTAAATGACACTGGATTCACATGAATTGTATGTATATTAGTGTTCTATCCCTTTCACTCTCATTTGCCTATGATTTTCATTTGTGCAGCTCTCTTCAATTATGGCTTTAGTTGTATTTCCCAGTTTGTATTCTCCCCTAAAAAAAAAACCAAAACCAACACCAAAAAAAACCCCAAAACCATACTGTGCATTTATAGAATCATAGAATGG
>NW_010242653.1:0-6959 GCF_000690775.1 Eurypyga helias | reverse complement strand
CCCCTTTCCCGTTGCCTGAGCGATGGAGCGCGGAAACCTGGTCGGAAGGATTCACCGCGCTCCAGGCTGATGATGTAGAGAGGACCTTGTTTCCAGCCCTCGTCTGAGGGCGATTTTTGGCGGCCTTGCGTTTTTTTGGTCGTCTTTTTCCCCCCAGCCTGGTACCCCTAACACCGTCTTTCATCGCTGCCAATGCATCATTCTCACATGTAATGGAAAAACAAACTCCCCTAGTCCTCCAGCATAAGCTTCCCAGCCCTGCCACGGACACCACCGGGAAGCAGTAAGGCACTGTCCCAACACCTGTTCCCACAGGTTCCATTTCCACACCCAGCCCGGAGCCAGCAGCCCTGCACACGTGGAGCCTTCGCGGGACCAGGGCAGCATAGGGAGGCACAGACTTTCATCTTAAGAAACCACCTTCATCCAGCAATGGGAAATCCGGCCTCCCACATGCTTTAATTTACAGATGAAGTGAAGCCACTACAGCATCTCCTGCCTCTCTCGCTTTCCCGCAGGGGAGATCTCATGGACAGTAGCATTTTCAGATCCTTTGACAAGGTGACAATACGAGGTCCAAATATATTCCTTGCTATTAGCAGTACCAGGTAGGCCACAGTAACGGGAACATCACATTGTTTCTGAAGGCAGCACTAAAGACTTCTCATCAAGGCAAGGCAGTTGATGTGGACTGTAGTGTTGTCAACGGGCAGGGAGAAAGAACATAAATCTGCCAGTTTTGAAAGAATATAGAACCATACAATCATAGAAAGGTTTGGGTTGGAAAGGACCTTAAAGACCATCTAGTTCCACCCCCCCTGCCACGGGCAGGGACACCTTCCACTAGACCAGGTTGCTCAAAGCCTCATCCAGCCTGGCCTTGAACACTTCCAGGGATGGGGCATCCACAGCTTCTCTGGGCAACCTGTTCCAGTGCCTCACCACCCTCTCCAGGAAGAATTTTTTCCTGATGTCCAATCTAAATCTCCCCACTTTCAATTTAAACCCGTTACCCCTTGTCCTGTCACTACAGGCCCTTGTAAAAAGTCCCCCCCAGCTTCCTTGTAGCCCCTTCAGGCACTGGAAGGTGCTATAAGGTCTCCCCAGAGCCTTCTCTTCTCCAGGCTGAACAAGCCCAACTCTCCCAGCCTGTCCCCATAGCAGAGGGGCTCCAGCCCTCGGAGCATCTTCGTGGCCTCCTCTGGACTCACTCCAACTGGTTGATATCCTTCTGATGCTGGGGGCCCCAGGGCTGGACGCAGAACTCCAGGTGAGCATTCAGTGCACTTGGGTTAAACTGCAACACATTGCTGCTTTCCTTTTAATAAAATCTCAAGTAAAAATCGCAAAAGCAAAGCTGTGAAGGTAACCGACTCCTGGAGACTGCTTTTTCCAGTGCTGCCCCAAGTCGTGCAACGTGTCACAGCTGATTTAACAGATGCTTCAATACATTTTAGAAATCCAAACATTCAGCTTGGAGATGTGTGTTTGCCAGTGCCAGTGAGAGTAAAGCAACATCCAGGCTGTTGCTGACAGAATATTAGAGACAACTAGGGAAGCTTTGACAAAATTTAAGGCCGTAACAGATGTATTTCTGTGTGAGTTATTCAATATATTTACCTTACCCTGCATAAATAGAAATTTCAGGTCGTGATGCAGAAAGCATTGGCCACCGCCCTGCCACTGTACATCATCTGCTCAAGCTTCCAAAGGCAAGCCAGGCTTACACCGGGTGCTCATCACCCACCGAGGATTATGTTTTCCAAGCGTAGAAGGACAACAGAGCAGCTCACACCTCTCCGCAGATCTTTCTGCACACCGCCTACGTGCTTTTGAAATACGAATCATTTGCGTGCAAGCGCACACGGGACTCTCTCTTGAATGACTGTGCTCCGAGCGGGCGGATGGAAAGGACACGGAGGCAGGTGCCTCCATGGCTGTGCAAGACGATTTGGGCGAGACATCGCTGCTGCCTGAGCGTGTCGGTCCTGACCTGTGCCAGGTGCTGCCGGGGCAGACCCCACCACCGCTCCTTTCTGAGCAGGGCAGCTGCCACTTGATCCGCTCCTCACTTAGTTTCCTGACCATCGTCTGTTGTCCTTCCCTTATTTCAGACATATCCATTTTCATAGGGATCTTCAAAACCTTTTTACCATCAGGGGTTTCCCTTCAGCATCAAACATCCCTCTAAGACGTATTTCTTAGAGCAGCGTTACAGTGACTCACCCCCCACGGCATTAGTCATCATGGCCTTCCCAGGACCACCCATACATAAAACCTATTTATGGCTTTGTCCAATTTCCGAACTAACCAACTGCACATAATGCTGTTTAATCTTTGTTAAAATGGGTGGGTGCTGCGGTCCAGGGAGCGGTGGCGTGCCGATATGCTGCCCGCCCCCTTCCGCCTTCATCCCACCGTTCCTGGGGAGCCCATCTGTGACAGCTCACTCATTTATTATTTCCCTTAGTTATTGCTCAGGTGGAAGTTGCCAGAATTTTGCTTTCCAGCTGCCTCAAGCATTTCAAGGGAACACCAAGACACCTTGAACACTTAACATCTTGCCTGCGGATCTGCAGAACACCGTCAGCCCTTCATCTGTGCTGTAGTGAGCAGGTGCTGCACTAATGGGATCAGTCAGCATCTCTGCTGGGTATTTTCCACATCCCATGTGATACCCGTTACGCAACACTGCTCCTTCCCAGAAAAAGCACCTAAGCTGCTTTTGTTCCAGCACGTTTCCATTTACTGACCTCTGTGCAGATCCTCAGGAGCACAGCTAGGCGTGATTAGGGCTGGCCTCTGTCGTGATCCCAGTGCAGAGTTAATGAAAGGTGTTGTTCAGGGAAAAGCTCTGGGTGCCTCCTTGGTAAGGCTGGGGCCCGCTAAAAGCTGCCCATTTCCCACTGGGAAGAGCAAGCGGCTGACAGTGCTGATGGCTGCTCACAGGAAGGGAGGATGAGTAGCGCAGGTGAAGGACATTTTGTCCCCACAGGGAACAGGTTACCTATCTCTCCCGAGGCCATCAGGTTACGGAGAGCACTGCTCAAATCAGGAGACACGTTCAGCGACTTCCTCAAGCCTCACTGGTGCCACCATGACCCTCCTGTAGAGTGGGGCTCGGAGCTCGGCATGTGCCTCGGCCCGAGGAGCTGAGCCAGCCCCAGCTTCCCTGGAAAAGCAGCACTCCAGACTGCGACTTTCATCTTAAGCCAGTTGCTGCCAGGAAACCTTATGTTCCAAATCTTCTCCAGCTTTTGGACTCCTGGACGAGCCCTAGCTGCCTCTTGCTACTGCAAAGGACTGCACTAATTTCTCTGTCCCAGGAGGTGCTTTTGATCTGAACATCCTGCCTTCCTTTTGCGAGAATTACACCATGTGAAAAGTATATATAGGCTCACCCTCCGCCACCTCAGGATGTGATGGATTAATCCTGACTCCTGCATTTACCTGCGACCTTTCCAGAGCCTGCTACCGGCACAGGCAGCAAGTCCTTGCGCTGCCCCGAAACCCCCACTGCTCTGCTGCCATCAACGCTCCTCCAGCCCTTACAGCAGTTCCCATTACCCCTTGCTGTGCAAAATGTCACAGCTCTGCAGGCCCGCAAGGATCTCCCGAGCAATTTCCCAGAGAGGGTCCATTCCCAACGCTTTGTAGCCTGTTTCTGGGGAGCAGTTTTTATTACGCAGCACTGAATGGCTGTTTGGCCTGTAAGCAGCAGGGGCAAACCAACGCAGGGCCACTGGAGTCAGAAGAACTTGTTGTTTCACTGTTTTGCCCCACACGCCTATCTACCATATCGGCATCCCCTCTGAAATCACCACGCATAGCCCCACATCCCATGGATTTGGGATATCTAAAGCCTACAGAAAGTCTCCTTACTTCTGTTCCCACCTTTCCAGTTTGAATTTATTGTTTTTTCTACCTCTCCCTTTAACAACCAGCTTTGAAAAATCAACAGCTTACTCCCCCGCAGCAATAAGCAGCACATTCCTGGCAGAACTGAGCCCAGGCTGCAAAAGGCTTACACCAAAACGCAGGGAAGCACACTGCACTTGCAGAAACGCAGCAGAGACCCTGCACGTTTGACTCACAGCATCAAGCCAGTCACAGGCGCAACAACACACACCAGCAGTTTGGCTCCCCCCAACACTACCACACAAAGAGCCCACTCCAAACCAAACTGTCTAGTCACACTAGTGCTTCCATAACATCCAACAGCATTTACTGTGGATTATTCCCCTGGAGTGATTTCACATGGGAAACACAGTAATGCCCTTCAGACGCTACTGGTACACAACCAAGGTGTGGGCTCCCCAAAACCTGTCCCAGACACAATGATGCTCCGAGGGCTGGAGCCCCTCTGCTATGGGGACAGGCTGAGAGAGTTGGGCTTGTTCAGCCTGGAGAAGAGAAGGCTCCGGGGAGACCTTATAGCACCTTCCAGTGCCTGAAGGGGCTACAAGGAAGCTGGGGGGGACTTTTTACAAGGGCCTGTAGTGACAGGACAAGGGGTAACGGGTTTAAATTGAGAGTGGGGAGGGTTAGATTGGATATCAGGAAGAAGTTCTTCCTGGAGAGGGTGGAGAGGCACTGGCGCAGGTTGCCCAGAGAAGCTGTGGATGCCCCATCCCTGGAAGTGTTCAAGGCCAGGCTGGATGAGGCTTGGAGCAACCTGGTCTAGTGGAAGGTGTCCCTGCCCTTGGCGGGTGGGGGGTAGGAACTGGATGGTCTTTAGGGTCCCTTCCAGCCCAAGCCATTCTGATTCTATGACAAGTGCAGGTTTTACCTGAGGCAGCTTTTGCTAAACTTCCAAGAAACACTCGTTGCTTGTTCCTCCTTTACAGCCTCAACTGAACTGGCCACTCAGTGTCAGCTCCCAGTATGAACTGCGGTGTGGGCTTAAGTGTGGTTTCCCAGCAGAAGGCATGAAGTCATGGGCACATTTTGAAAGTTTGCTTTCCAACCAAAGACAACGTTATGTCTTACCTGTTTGTCCCAAATCAGTGCCACATCAACAGTTCACATGTTTATCATAGATGAAGTGAATGTATTTACCACAGATATAGGTGACTATGAAATCCACAGAAGTCCTTGCTCAGCTTCTCACTGAATTCAGGAGGGGAAACACTTAAATCCCATGCAGCCTGAGATAGTAAGTTTTTTCTGCTCAGTTACAAAATTAGAAATATTTAAGCAAGCCTAAAATACCTAGTTCTTAAGTGTATGAGCACAAGGGGTTAATCAGAACAAGAGTTAGAGAAAATACCAGAGCCACACATACCTCATTCTGTTGGTCAGCACAGAAGGATGGACCAGAACGAGAGAGTAAAAAAAGTGAATCCCACCCTCAGCCTGCACTCAGGAGATCACCCCATCCCACCCCCTGCCCTCCCCTCCCATCCCTCACAAACAAGTACCACCCCACAGTTTCCTTAAGGATAAAAAAAACCCATAGTTCTTTTATAAAATTTTTATTGGTTATTTCTCTCAGAAACAGAGAAAAATATGTATCATTGAAGCTTCCTGCTTTTCTTAACACCAGCACGAATGCCAGACAGTTCCCCGGAGTATCTGTGCAGTTCCCTCCGAACTTCACGGACCTGGCCCTTGCGGCGAATCTTGGCTCGCCGAAACTTCTCCCGATGCTTGACCCTGGGGTTGCGATCGATCTTCTTCCTTCTGGGCGTGAGGCCTTTGTTCTTGATCATCTGATAGGTCACACCTCTCTTTTTATTTGGATCCTCTCCTTCCAACACCGCTGCTTCTTCTTCGAGCATGTCTTGGTCTTCAGTTCTCTTCCTCTTGAGTTTCAGCTTCCCCTCCATCATCCTGTAGTATTTTAGCGCAGCCTCTTCATCCAGGTCTGACTCCTCCGACAGCTCACCGGCAGCAGCCCGGCCATTAGCAAGCGCAGGAGCACGTTTTGGTTTGTTTTTCTTAACATCCAGCGGGAGAAACACCGCAAACTTCTTCTCCTTCCGTAATTTATCTTCCCTCTTATCATAGTAGTTTTTCAAAAGCATACGAACTTCTGAGGATAGCTTCTGATCTATAACAGCTAGGTCATTGATTATATTTCTGTAAGCAACCAGCCGTTCGATAATGGGGTGACTATGAACTGGCATCCTCTTGGACTTCAAAACCAAATAAAAACTGATATTGGCACAGTAATTCAAGTAGAGATGATACTTAGTCTGCAAATAGCGACTGCCCTTCCCCTGCGGGATAGTGCCGTTTCTGACCATCTGCAGCAGTGGGTGCAGCTCATCCTTGAGCTCCATCAGCTTGACTTCAAAGTCCTCAAGCAGCTGCAGGAGCTCAGGGGACTCCTGCTTCAGTAGCTTCAGCTGCTCCTTTTTGGAAAGGGCCTGCAAGTCTTTATCAATCTTCTGGCCCTTGCCATCACGGGTTTTCTGCTGTTCAGTCAGGTAGCCCTGGATCACATCCAGTCCGTAATCATCTTCCCCTAAGTCCTGCACCAACCGCCTCTGGATGACTTGAGCCTCCTGCTCCTCTTCCTCCTCTTCAGCATCCACTTCTTGATGGCTACGCTTGCCCTTGGCCTGGGCATCGCTCCCATAGTCAGTGTCGTAGTAGAGCTGCTTGCGTTGGCCCCAGGAGAGCTCGTGGGGGAGCTTGGTGTCCTGGCGGCGCTCCTCCATGTCACTTTCCATGGACAGGTCCCCATCATCATCTTCAACCTCCTCCTCCTCTTCACATTCTCCATCCTCCTCACCACCATCCACCTCGCCTTCTCCATCCTCCTCACCATCCCAATCCTCCTCTTCCTCTTCCTCCTCCCCTTCTCCATCCTCTTCTGCGCTGTGGTCTATGTAAAGATCTACCCCCTGTGCTGCCGCCTCCTCCTCTTCTTCCTCACTGTGTTCATCCTCCTCCTCGCCGTCCTCCTCGGGCAGCTGCAGCCCCAGCACTTCCTCCTCCTCCTCGTCCTCCTC
>NW_010242652.1:0-95636 GCF_000690775.1 Eurypyga helias | reverse complement strand
GGGTTCGGGGCCGGGCCGGGGAGGGGTCGTGCACTGCCCCTGCACGGACGCCCGCTGGCCGCACGACAGGCTGGCTTGCTTAAAGACCGGTGGGAACGGAGACCTTCCCCGCACATAGCCCGCTTCTTGGCTGGGGCAGGAGGGCTCAGAGCTGATCTGGGGTGTACGTTATGAGTGTGGCCGGTACCATGTTTCTCACTTCCCACAGCGTGAAGTGACTGGAAGAAAAAAAATTCCCCTCTCCGCCTTTACCTTAGGTTTCATTTTCACTCTTCAGTTTGGATAGATGAATATGAGTTGCCCTCTCTTCCCGGTTCCCAGCGGCAGTCTCACTGTTGCAACTGAACGTGGAGATTGCAGAGAAGCCTGTCCCGCCTTCCTTTCCAATCTGCCACTGCTGTCATGTCACTGCTGCTTATCTTTTAAAGGGCATTCTTAATTGCACAGGGTTCTGGCCTCACTGGAGTGCACAGTTCCTTGCCATACTTATAAATGAATACTTTTCTATTATTTATTAATACTTTTGTATTATTTTTGTCCAGACATTAGGAGCTGGCCTTTGGAGAAACATCCTGAGTTCCCTGAACTTTTACTGTCTGCAGTGTTTATTACAGAGTAGTTATCACATGAAAAGCCCAGACAAGTTGAATTTCCTGATAGAGAGTCCTGCACCTTCTGTGTGTGGTTTAGGAGGAAGAAAAGGAGCTTTTTTGCTGTCAGCTGGGCTTCTGGGTAACCTAACAATCCCTGAGTTAAGCAGGAATTGTTTGTGGTTCATGGACTGAAGAGGGTTGTGCGTTCTGATTTGGTAGCAGTGTGTTGTATCAGGACTCAAGTGGCCAAATCTAGGTCAGAGGCTGTATAGATTATTCATGCATTATCATAAACAGTGCAGATTTAGGTCAATGGAAGCTTACTTTGAGATAATACTTTTCTTGCCTATGTAGTGTTTATGTTGGTTTTTTATTATTGCTCTTTACTGGAGTAGTTTCACTGGGTTTGAGGCAGTTACCATAGCTGAAGGCTAAAGTTAGTATCAGGAAGAAGTGACTTGATGGAAGCCCACCAGACCCTGTCACTTCTGATGCTAACTCTTGCTGGTTTCCAGAAGAGTTGCAGACACTTCCCTGCAGGGGCGTGAGTGTTTCCTAGATGTGTACCTGAGATGTCATATGGCAGTGCCCAGGAAAAACTTGGGTTTCTATGCACTGTCATGTTTTGGGGCAGTGTGTTCCAAGGTTGGGCAGTGGAGTGCTCAGTGCACCTGTGAGATAATGTTTGCAGATGTAAATCTCATCAGTGTTTTTATAAGAAGATGTCACGTCTGATACTGTTTTCAGGAGTCTCAGAATAGTCATCGTTGCTGTCCACACAAAACTCCTGAAAGCTTTGAGAAGCGTAAGAATGTTAGATTCTGTTCTTTTGTGACATGCTCAGGCATCTACCTTTTTCCACTTGTAGTGTTCCTAATCTTGTTGGCAGTGAGACTGTGAATGAGAACAGCTTCCCTGTTTCTCGTGGTGAGCTGGGCAGTTGTGTTGCCTTGGTTTGGAGCTGTCATTTTCACTGCCCCGTTTGTTGAAGTTCGGTGCAGGAGTGAAATCTCAGGCCTGCTCTGCAGATATGAGCGGGTGTATGAACCTGTCATGACAAAGAAAAAGAGGAGCTCGTGTAGGACTGACTTGAGAGACAACGAGCTAAAAGCATTTGAAATTTAATAGGTACTTTTCCTGTTGTGGTTTTTTTTTTTTTTCCTGCATAACTCAAGACCACAGAACTTAATCTGTTAGTTTCTGTACTGACTCTGCTATCTTGTGTTTGATTAAAGGTTGCTTTCAAGAAAGACATCAAGTCTTGATCTGAAGACATCAAGAGGTGTCAGTGGCTTTGCTAGGGAGGTTGCTTTAACTCCTTTAATGATCTTAGGCATTAGTGGTTCTGGTAACCTTTCCAACCAACAGTTTTACAATATCCTACTCTTCAGGCCATACCTTTGTAACATTAAGCCTGACTTCACGATAGCAATTTTTTTGTATGTTGAACAACCATTTAGTGGTTTTGCTTGACTACCACGGTGCTGTTGTAAACCCAGCTGATCTTGCAACTTTCTCTGTGGAGATCTTGCAACTTTCTCTGCGCTTCAGAGCGTTAATTTCAGTCTGAAAGCTTCTTTCACTATGGTACATCTGTACTGAACTCTGAAGGGTGAGCAGTTGTTGCTTATGATGAAGAAACTGTTGAAGGAATGCTTGTTGAAATTGTGTGATAGTTTAAAAGGGATAGGCTTTGGGAAGGGTGGTGTTTAGAGATGCTCCTTCCATTGCTTGAAATAAACTTTTAAACTTCTACAGGGATAGATGGTGCTTTTGGTGGGTTTAGCTTACAAGGTGCATCTCTGAAAATAGTTGTCTGGCTCTCCCCCTGCCTCTGTAATTCTATTTCCTCCTCCAGCACACAGTTGCAAAGGTCCTTTGCATGATGAAGATAGTTGGCTATGGCTTACTTTGGATTGTGTGTGTGCTATTGCTTGGTTAACTGCAGGCTTAAGTGTAAAGCAGGATTTTCCCCCATCTTTACCCAGTGTTTGTGGTGAAGCGGGCTGTATGTGTGACGGTCGGAGATCTGAGAGTGAATCTGTATCTCCAGTGTGATGGGTTATTTCAGTTGCATTTGCCCAGTAAGTTTTTTGGCATGTGTAAAGTGAACGTTTGTAATTTTGGATAAAGCTAAATTTAATGGACTCTGCAGCGAGGGAAGGAGTGCATTCACATTGTCTTCTCGTATAGTTAATAATGAAAGGATGTAATTGGGGGAAAAAAAACCCAAATAAAAAACCCAAGCAACCCACAACCTTAAGCTTTGCAGCATTTTAATATGTCTGGAGAGCCGTGCAAAGCAACATGGATTTTTTGTACCCATGTTTGAGAGGATCAGCACATTCAGTTTCCCAAGAGGTTAAAAGGAAAAGGTGTGTGTTGGAGGTTTGTGTCCATCTTCATATTTTGCTGCTTGGAGATAGCACCAAGTTTGGGAACAGCTGAGTGTTTTAAGTCTCCTCCATTCAGGAAGGACTGAGTTTAACAAACTTTTCCATCTTGATTCTTTTAAATTAAAAGTAGATGAGAAGAAACAGGAGTCCTACAAGCAGAGTCACTGGTATGCAGAATAGCATTTAAGTTTTGGCGTCCCTTTAAATACTGGCAGAACTATTGTGTATCTGTGTATGTGCAAGGCATGAGATACATATGTATGGTATTTCTTTACATGCTTTTTCCAAATCAGGCTGGGGGAGCCTTTGTTTCCATGCCAGTTTGCTAAAAGCCTGGACTGGTACTACAAAGTTTACATGCTCAATATTATTTTGTAACAGTGGAGAGAGGAAAGACTTGAGTTTTGTCAAATTTGAATGTATATAGTATTTCCCCAATGGTACTTCTGCAGATCAGCATTTTGATCCCTGAAACTTCCAGTGTAGAAATATGGGAAGTATTGGAATTACTGAAAGAAGCAATAAATGAAGAATTTTACACGGAGGAGAAAATCTCCCATTGATGCCTTGTGCTAAAACAAAGACAACATACTGAGGCAGAAAAAGTTGTGATTAGGGTATTTTTATGTAGTATTTTAATACAGTTGTATAAATTGAAAGTGGGTAGATTCAGATTAGATATCAGGAAAAATTTCTTCCTGGAGAGGGTGGTGAGGCACTGGGACAGGTTGCCCAGAGAAGCTGCGGATGCCCCATCCCTGGAAGTGTTCAAGGCCAGGCTGGATGAGGCTTTGAGCAACCTGGTCTAGTGGAGGGTGTCCCTGCCCATAGCAGGGGGGTTGGAACTACATGATCTTTAAGGTCCCTTCCAACCCAAACCATTCTGTGAAATTCTGTGAAATAATATATGGAATAAGATGCTATTGAGGACAGGAACATCTCTCAAGCATTGGACACATGCGTTGGAAGAATATCTGTGGCTCTGTTATATACAGTGGGGAATGAGGTTATAAATCTTTGTTCTTCAGGGCACAAGCAAGCTACTTGGCAGAACTATTTGTTTATTTTTCTGATCATCTAGTAGTGAATGAGATAAACTATTGATCTGATCTGTAATGACAGTTCCTATGTTATAAAATCCTTTTGACTTTGATCCTGATTTATTGTGTAACATTTAGAAATACCATTATGTATAATTAATCTAATGAAGTAAGAAACAGTTTTGCCATAAGATGACTCATCCTATTGCAGACATATAAAAAACCAAAACAACAAATCTGATGCTCTCCCTTGATAAGATATCTTTTTATAGTGTTTTGCTTTATTCCCTTTATTTACAGAGTCCTGGAGCAAATTAGCCTCTTTCACTCAGAGGATATTTGAATATTTGAAGTGTTGATAATTCAAACATGTTAATTAATGTGAAGCCTGACAGAGCCAGGATGTATGTTCTGAAATTTCTGTGGTGGTGTTTCTGAGGTCTGGAGTAGTACACTGAAACCCTTTCCTTCCAACTTTGCTCTTACTATGTGGGTAAAATCCTTCTCGTAGTCTCTGTCTTTTATTAGCACCTGCTACCTCTCCCCAGTTAAGTCCCTTAACTGAGCCGTCTGACTCGAAGTCTTATGATCAATGTTTCACTGTTTTCAGTCTTTTGGTGCCCTATGGATGGCCTGTTGTGGTTTCAAGCTGGATTCCTCACTTTGCTTTCATATCTTCTGAAAAAGTCTCATTACTTGCCTATCATGTCACTAAATCCTTCTCATTTGCAGACGTGGTATCATCTGACTCTTTGGCTTCTTTGAGTCCTGTTTATTCTTTATAACCATTTGTGTCTGTTTATTCTCCTCTATTCTTATTTATGTTTGACTGTATCTGGTCTACAGCTAGTGCAGAGAGAACAGTCCTAAAGTAATCCACTCTTTATTTCTTTTTCTCAGACCATTACAAATATTTCTTGCTTGTAAAATTTTCCCCCTTTTCTGTCTCTCTCTCTCGGTACATTAGTTTTACTTTTTTCCCTGTAAGACCTCAGGCTACATGAGGGTAAATGTCTGCCTTTAGGTCTCTTGCTTTTTCTCCCCATGTTCCATTCATTTTTGTCTCTAGTTCTGCTCACTTCTTCGTGGCGTCTTACCCATGACGTTTTTACTTGCTTGCCTTCTTGAAAGCTTTTTTTCTGTGAAGCAAGTGTGAAATCAACATCTGTTGTAAATTACTTTATTTTCTCAAAGTTCAAAGTCCCAAAGAGTTTTGCTCTGGCCATCTTATTCAAGCCACTGATGCTTATTTAACGGAATACAAGATGGGTTTGTGTTCTGTGTAGAGCTGTGGGACTTGGGATGAGCGTTGGAGATGCGTGAGTTATTGCATTTTCATGGATGTCTGTCCTGGTACTCTAACACTTTACCTTTCTGTGAACTCACACACGCTGGGAAAAAAGTGAGGAATGTGCCTCAGCAAAGTTGTTTCTTGCTTCATAGATGCTCTGTTGTACCTGTCTGCTGTCATGGTCTTGAAAATGCACTCTGTGGAGAGGTGTCTTCCTTTTGACAAAATAACTGTGTTTGCATGCACAAAACAGGGATCTGAAAGTTTCTTGGTTCTCTGCAGGCCTCCTGCTTGGCTAGGGCCAACTTGATGTTTCATCTGAGGAAGAGAATGATTCTGAGGGGCTGGAGGTTAATTTGAATTACCTTTATTTTCAGGATCGTCAGGATGGTGGATAAGAACATTTACATTGTACAGGGTGAAATCAACACGGTGGTGGGAGCCATAAAGCGTAATGCCCGATGGAGCACTCACACACATCTGGTACGTTGCCTGGAATTGTTGCTACCTGTTCATTATGTGTCAGAAACCACCTGGTTTTAGACAAGTACCTCTGTGAGTTTTTAGCACCCATCGTAGTACTTTGTAAGTAAAGTTGGAGGAACTTTCTACATTGTTTCATGCTGAGCAGTTTTGGCTTCTCCTGTGCCTGCAGAATCTTATACCTGTATACCCTGTAAACAAAACCCCTCACATTGTATTCCACGTTGGAATCCTCTCATTTAGACTTCTGTATGTCAGGGATTTTGAATATAAGGTTTTATTTAGCACTATGTTTTTATATCTTTTGTGCCCTATTAGAGAAGACCATCTTCATCATAAAACCCATGAAATAAAAATTGGGGAAGTCATTATATATAGGGTATTTTTTAATTTTTCATATGGCATAGTATCTTTTTTTAACTCTGTGTCTGCTAGCTGTATTTCTGTCTGAAACCCACTAATAGTTTCAAACCTGTTTTGTTAAAAGCCATTAATACAATATTTCCAGGTCTAATGATGCATTGGCTTCCACAGTGTAAATGTGTGCATGTGGCATAGTGTATCTGTGGCACTCTTCAGAATGTCACATGCGTAGCAGATTGCTGTCATCCAGCACAAGTGGTTTCAGTTTGTCAAAGGGCAGGGCCCTTTTTCTTTCTAACAGACATTTCTTCATTAGAGCTCGATGCCACACAGTAGGAGGTGTGGCTGAGGAGGAGAAACTGCTGCTCCTCCGTATTTTAATATCATAAAGATAGTTGAAGGCTAAAGGATGCAGCTATTCATATAAATTTTGTGGTGTGATTCTTTAAGTTATTTTAATGGCACCAAATGTCATCGTATTTCTGTTCCCATTACAATCTGCATAGATTAACATTATAGCAAATCCAGATGAGCCATTTCAATATGGTGTGAGGTAGATTTGCTCTGAAATTTATTGAACAGTGGAAGGCTAATCAGAAATACTTCTAAGGACAATAAAATCAAACCAGAATGCTCAGTCTTGAACCTATGCTTTGACATTTGAGCTGTGTGACATTGGGGAGCACTAGCAGGAAAATAAAAATGCTTATGTGCTGACAATGATGAACTCAACCCACAGTACTATTGTGAATAGGAAGATGAGGTCTTTACAGACCCATTGCTAAAATTTGTCTTCAGGAATATGTTTGCCTCATTAATGACTTCCTTCCTATATATAACCTATAGGATGAAGAAAGGGATCCCCTGCTGCACAGCTTTAGCCTCTTAAAAGAAGTGCTGAATAATATAACAGGTAAGCTTTTGCACAAATCAGCAGGTATGTGTACCTGCCAGTGTATATGCAAATAAACATACAGGTGTACTTATTTCTCTTATTTACTGTCCAGAGGTCATGTGTTGAGTGACAAGAAAAGAGCAAATATGTATATACTTTTAGACAAATAATACCGACATAAACTAATACACAAATACTGCCACTCTGTAGATATATGTGTGTGTATATATAGTGTATGTACAAACACACATGGTTTTATATGTAAATAAGCACTTGTCTTCAATATACTGAAGCTTGTAGTAATACATGAAATCTGGTGTGTTAGTATGCATAGTCTTTCTGTGCTTTGTTTAGGCTTTCTGATCTGTTATGATGGGGAAAATCTGCTTAGAAAGTAGCCTCCCATTATCTGTTTTTTCCTCGCCTTCCTTGGTTGTTTGGTTTTCATCATCTGTTACCAGTAATAAGTAAATCATAGACTTCATTTTCCATTTGGGTCTCTTGAATCTTGAAGTGAAAGACTTACTTTGTGACCAGTTGCACTGAAATGAACTGGAAATATGTATTAATTATAGAAGTAGAACACAAGGCTGTGATGTTCATTCTGACCAGTTTTTTTTTCCCAGCGTGTCCTTCTTCCCTTTCCTCCACAATTTTTCTTTTGTAGTTTCAAGAATGGTTGTTTAAGTGTAACCTAGAGTATATATTGTGAGTCTGGAAGTGAGGCTAATCCTGGGCATGTGGCATTCTGATGGTTTTTCCCAGGATTTGTCTTACTGATTGTAATATTTGAAAGTAAGCTTTATTTCTGGTCCTTTTATTAGAGTGAGTTTTCAGAACTACACTCAACTTAAGTTTGAGAGGGACTTTTTGCATTTCTGACTGCAAAGTGTGCCCATTCTTGTGTCAGCACTGAGCCTAAAATCCCATAAAAAGTAAGTTCCCTAGAAGTACAGTAGTGCCGCTTCCAGGTGCTGACAAGAGGTGCTGAGGACAGGTGACAATTTTAAGCCCTTATTCCTTCCTTTTTTTGTGGCTTCTTCTAAGTTAGAACTTCGCTTTTCTTTGTCAGGTGAACTTCCTTCTGTTGTGAGCAGGACTCTCTTGTCAGGTCATGACATCTTAGGGAACTCCTGCACAGCTTTCACTTCTGGATAGTATCTTTGTTCTGGATGTTATGCCTGAACCCAGAGAACATGATAGTCTGGATTTGCATGTTTTTTGTAAGCTTACTCATCTTCTGTAGGATGTGAGTAGAGTTTCCAAAACTGTTTTGGGAGGAAATTTTCCTTTTCTCCCTTCTATGAAATAAAATTTTCTTTCAAATAAGACTTCTGAAGTTCTTTGCCGTTCTTGAAAATACCTCTTCTCATCAACAAGAGCAGGGAATGTCAGGATGCGCAAATAAATGCAGTATGAGTAAATGTCAGGCACTGGCCATTTATCTGTAGTAGCTAGCTACAACGTGCAGTTGACTTGTTGGGGAAAAAATGCAAGCCCATTATCTGTTTGTGTTAGAGAAAGCAAGGTTTAATGTACTGAGAGGTTCAGAGACTCCCTGTGAGTATTAGTGATCGTGTAAGTGTGGTTCATGCTGAGATAATACACGCTTATGTATGGTGATGGTAGTGTGTTGGTTTGACTACATGGGGTTCTTTTAAACAGGTAATTTCAGCTTCAGTGACTCCTATTTACCAACCACTGTCTGGAGATAGGACATCATTGCTCTGCTACTCTTTTTTTTTCTTTTTTTCTCCAATTTTTAGACATAGACTTATTCCCAAGCAATGCTTTGAACCATATAGTCTCCTGCTTCATCTTCAAGGCAATGAAAAGTCCAAGTTTAGGTTTTTCTGTGGGTGGGTGGGTTTTTGATGGTATGGTTTGGTGGTGTTTCTTTTTTTTTTTGCCTAGACCTTCCTTTCATGTCTCTTTCATTAGCTCATGGAAACGCATTGCTTTTATATTTAAATTTATTCAAGCTGTAATCTTTGACATTTGAGTTAGCTTTTAGTACAATTTTGCATTTATAGTAATATATATTATGTATTTTCTCAATCCCCCAAGAACCCATTTTAATCTGTTCCGGATGCAAATTTCAGGCTGCCTTGTCCCATCTCCCCTCTTGCTCTCGCCCTCCCTTCCCCTCCCCCATGGAGCATGTTTGATCAGGTGTGGCAGGAATATCCACTGTCAAGCTGCGCCCTTTATATTAGTCAATATTATCCTTCCTTCCCTCCCACTCCCTTCATTCTCCTCTGGGCTTTACCAGTTGATTTATAATTTTGGAATTCTCATCGGAGTCTGTAATACAGTTTGTTCATTATTTAACCAAAACCTGTTTAATGAGCAAAGAGAGGCAATGTAAATGTTAGGCATGTTGCAGTGGAGTACCTTTTGTTCTCCTCTGAGCTAGTGGGTATTAACTCTGTCATGACTGTGATGCTGAAATACCCTGGTCAAGGGTATAAAGATGCACCGTATGCCTCCAGCAGCTAAAGATTCCCATTTCCAAGTATTGCTCCTCAGGAGTAACATTACATAATGTGTTTACCGAAATAGTAAAAGCTTGCCCGCAACTAAGTAGCGGTATCCCATCCCATTGTAACGTCTAAATGGGCTCTTGAAGAAAGCATCTAGAGAAGATGCTGTTGCTCAGCACAAACAACGCTGTGATTATGGTAAGAGTAACTTCACTTCTACAGTTCAGCATACCGAGCCAAGAGCCTTGGGCCTGATGTACGTTGGATGATGTTGCACTTGAAAAATATGACGGAGAAACTTAATTTCTGTGGCAGCTTTCTGTGGATTTAGAAAAACAGCTTAATAATTTGAAAATGAACAGCATGTCTGCTCTGATTCACTAACACTTGGGTTATTGTATGCCATTTTTACACTTCTACGGGCTGCATATATTTTAATTATTATTGATAGTAGTTGCCTGAAAAACAGAAAGGAGAAACAGGGATTCTGTCATCTTGGGTGATGCATAACTTACTCCAAGATAAATTTAATAGCTGAATGCTTGTTGTACTAAGATAAGCACCGTAAGCCTAAGTTTGATGTGGTGTCTTGTATTTCCAGTATTTAGAAAATGCAAAAATGGGTGTTCAGAGCTACGACCACATGGAAGCAGTGACTGTCAAGCTTTGTCCATGCATGCAAAATTGAAATACAAGTGCCTCTTCAAAGGTTACTTTTAAACTGGTGGAAGCCTTAGTATTGATACCAGTTTGGATCCAGGTCACTGTCTACTCAACTTCCATTTGATTGATTTATTTTTTTTTTATTTTTTTTTTTAAAGTAAGCTGGGTATCTAGAAAATGTGTCTGGATGTTGAATTATTTGTTCGTTTCATCAGTTTTGTTATGCATTTAGGTCAACAAAAGGAAGCTTCTTTTTGACATCCAGTGATAACTGAGCACCTTCTCTTTCATGAATGTTTCCAACTTAGGATGCTCTTGAGCTCACTAGGGAGAGGTTTTATAACCACAAATGGCTGGAAATAGGAATTAATGATAAGCCTGCTTTCCCATGATGTGATGAGGATTAGGTTTCCTTAAATCTTACTGTGGATGTTGAAATCATCAGGCCATTCCACTGTGATGTAGAGGTAAGAGCAGGTACTTCCATAGTCATTCTCTTTGTTGCAGAATTTGTGCTTTGCTCTGACTGGGGGGATTAGTCAGTAACCAGGATTTTTGTGACTGAAGTACTGGTTACTGGTGTGTAGGATGGCTTTAGGACAGAAAATGACTGAATATAACTGCCTTGTAAAAGTCAGCACTGCAGTGGGAGAAGCAGGTGTTTGTGGAAAGTGTGTGCATCGAGAGTCTATTTAAATAAGGTTTAAACTAGGTAAACACACCTGTGAAGAGGTGCTTGTGTATATTTTAGGTCCATGAGTGCCAGACTGCAAGGTTTGAGTCCTTTTATCCTCTGGTGGTTCAGAGTTAGTGCATTTAAGCAGGAACTGCAAAGTAAGCTGTTAGAAGCACTCTGATTTCATGCACATTCATGACATTTTAAATAAATGCTTGTACAGTGGGTTCAGAAGAATCTTTTCATGGCTTATTTCAGACAAGAAGCTGCTGCAAATCTCCATCTTTAGAGGGTTGGCTGGGGCATTAAGAGCTGGCTAAAGGTCAAATGACTGTAACCGTAAGAGAACCTTTGCCCAGTGTACTGACTTAATATACTTGTTACTGTAGCCATCAGTTTTCTGGTATGTAGATTTGATTGCACACTCGTTTTCTTGTGTCTGAGCGCTGGAAACTCAGGTTTTAGGGAAAATCTGGCATTCCTATAAAGCAATGTAGGAATTTGATCGTGATTTGGGATTAATGTCTGAACTTTTTTCTAAAGATCTCGTTTTAAGACATGGTAAATTGGTAGTAAATATAAATGGCCTGATCTCAATGCTATTTCAGTGGTACTGAATAGAATCTGAGATATTCATTGTGTTCTATTCACTTAAGTTAAGTAACCACAATTTTTTTAAAGTAGTGTAGGAATTAGATTATATGGATGTGTGATACGTGCCTGTTACTTTGCCCTTTGCAGATAAGAGCAATGCCGTATTTTATTTATTATTTATATCTTGAGCTTCTGCAGAAAGTGCTAGGGCTTATTCGCAAATAACAAATACTGATGAACTGTAAGGTGTGATACTTCTTCCTTTTGTGCATTGTTATCTAGGACAGACTTTAAAAAAAAACCAACCCAAAACACCTCAGCTCTTTTGTGATGCATATCAGTTCCACGTAAAAGATCTAGAAGACTCACTGGTCTCCTAGATTATGTCTGTTCCTGTGATAACTTCTAAAAACCACATTAATTAATTAATTTAAAATAACAGGCATCCATACACGTTAACTTGGTATTTTGGAAGACCAAGCAACTTGGGCTAACATTCAGCTTTTGTTGCGTTCTCTGTAAAATGTTTAAGAAGGCTAGAAAGGGTGTAAGAAAGGTTAGGAAATCGATAATGTTTCTAGTTCAACTCAGTGTCACTCTAATTAGTGGAGAGCAATACAATTTTAGGCCATATCGAATGACCTGATACAGCGCATGGAAGTGGTAATTAATTTCTCTTCCTATGTTTTCTGTTACTTTCTTACTACAAGTAATATGAAAATTAGGGGTGACCACCTTAATTTGATAGTTTGCTTGCAGGCTGAATCCAGACTTGATTTTTTGCGAATCGTGTTCAGACGATGCAGTAAAAGGTGTAGTTTCAAAAGCAGATTCCTCATCTTTGTGAATGCAGGCATCCTTTCAAGTGCAGAGAGAATGTAAACCAATGCAGTGTTTTTGCTTTGAAGCTGCAAGTAGTTCCAAATACTCTTTGAAAGAGATTCATCATCTTTTCAATCTTACTGTAGCATCAAATGGATCAAATGACTGCTTTTGGCTGCAGTCTTTGAATTTCCCTCAGATAATAGGGTTTTATTTATATTTTTGGCATACATTTTCTTGGTGTTAATGCAGAAATAATAAACCAGACTTTTCCCAGGTGGTTGCTAATTTTGTGCTTTACTTCCTAAGCGATTTTCCTGGAGTGACACTAATGTGCCCTGAGAACAGTAGCTGCATGGGGAGACCTGGGATGTGAACTTCTCAGGCCCAAAACCAACACCAAAATTGTCATAATTTCACTTGAGATTTAGTTTGTTTTCTGTGTAAAGGAAGAAAGAGGAGGAATGTTCTTGATGAAGAATAACAGTGTTTGTGAAGCTTGTAGATGTACCAAGGCGAGCACCATAACCTTTTCCAAGGCTTTTCTGTTCTGTGCGGGACAGCATTTGTGTAGTGTGTGAGGCGTCAGGTATGGTTGGGTTCATTCTGAACTCTAATTGATTCCGTTGAGTTGTTCACCGAGCCCTTCAGCACAGGGTACTGAATTAAACCGGGACTCCTGAGGAAGGGAAGCATGTAATTGAGTGATTCTATAACTAAAACTGAACATGCATAAAGGGCTAAACTGTGTAGCATCCTTAATTTGGAAATTTTTTTAGCTCTTGTGTTCATCTTATATTTTGTGTTTCTGAGTAGTAAGAAACTTACTGAATAAATTCAAAAGAAGCTGAGTAGCTCTGGGAATAACTAAAGGAAAAAAAAGCCCAGCCAACCTAGTAAGGTGGTCTTCACACAGGCTATTTCTGAGTTTTTTTTAAAGTCAGGGCATCTGGACTGACCCTTCTGCAGTCCAGCACCACCGCCTTTGCATCCTTTTGATACCGTTCTTCTGTTGCAGTCTAAGACTAGAGCTTGGAGCTTAACAGTCTTTCTTGTGTGCATGGCTAATGACTGGCAGGTACAGGCAGGAGGTGGAGCTGTTGGAAGGAATTGTTTCCTGACCCCTAATCCTTAAGGACCCAAGGATTTAGATGGACAAGCGCTCCTGGCTGTTGGTTGGCAGAGTTCCCACACTGGGCTTGTTCTGTAACACCAGCCTTCTGTTACCGCTGCAGGGCTGGGCTCTGAAGAGCTGCCACATGTGCATGGTGCGCAACTGACTCTCTCTTGTTCCATGCTTGTTGAGCAATTACTTTCCCACTTGTTGGGCACTCCATTATTTCCTTCAGTTACTGCTTCTGTGTGAAGTGGAGCCATAAAGGAAATGGCCTAATGTACATACATTAGAGGGCAATAAATTGCAGTTTGAGTTGGTGGAAAGGCAGTACCAGATGCTCCATTGAAGTTAAGGCTCCTCTTACGTCATCCATGGAGGTTATATTCCTTTTTTTTTTTTTTTAAATGATGTTTTTGTTTTGGTCAAGACTAGTTAAAAGGAATTGCGACCAATTAAGAGATGCTAAGGCTATTTGCATTATAGTAAAAACCCTCTGGAAGTAGGAGTGTACATGAAATTGCTGAATTCCAGTGAAGTTTATTAAATATATAGCTCTTCTGTCACCTTTCCTTCTTTTAACTGTTATCTCTCGTCTCTAAATTGCTGCCATCTAACCTGTTAAAAACAATGTCTCAAAGGTGATTCACTTCAAAGCAGCAATAACTTGTCTCAGAAAGTGCAGGTGCATATTTATATAATTGCATAATATGTAAAAGGACTGCCAAGAAGCATTGATCATACATACACAACAAGCATATTGAAGCATTCCTCGCCTCAAAGAGTTTGTAGCTCAAGAGGGTAGAAGCAGAGAGAAGTCATTAAGTACACAAAGTTGTTAAACACTTGAGGGGTTTCTTAATGACTGCGTCCATTTCTCCTTAAAACATGCTGTCCTTGGCTGATCCTTAATACAGTTTGTAGCCAGATGCGAGTTTGAATCTTCTTTCAAACGGCTCCTTCAACTGGACAAAATGTCCTTTTTTCAGGAATAGTGCAGGGATGTGTGCTAAAGTGCTTCTTCTTTCAATAATTAGTGTGGAAGAAAAAGCCAACAAGAAGAGAGGTAGCACAGGAGGGATTTAAAGGTAAGTGTAAGAGTAGTAGAGTAACAGAGAACATTGTTATTAAAACAGCAAGTTGGCTGGTTAGGGAATGTTAGTAGTGAAGAATGTGCAGTTGGTGGCTTGCCTGTTTGAGGTAAGCTTGCACAAGCCTTTTTAAGGTAACTGTACCTAGCTTGTCTGCTATCTGAGTGTTATGGAATTGATTATTGCTGAAAGTTTTGTGGGTGCATTTGTTTTGGTTTTTTTAATCAGGAAAAAACCCCAAATTTCTTCCAACATATTATGGACCTCCTCATTGTAAGTTCTTAAATTCAGATGGATAGTCAACTTCTTGCTTTTGTAATTTGCCTTTAGAAATTGCCAAAAGACAGCAAATTTGTCTGGGAAAGAACTATAAAAATTACAGCTGCATGCAGTCCTATGAAAAGGCCTATATTTTAGATTACATGATTTTAACTTCTTTTACAGCACCTCTAAAAGCTACAAAGAAAAGCAGGTTTGGTATATACTGCCTGTAATATAGTGGCTCAAAGGCAGGGTCTGAGGTCTTGTAATATGATGGATTCTGAAGTGAGAGAGATGGAAATGCCATGTCATGGATGAGTTTGGTGATATCAACAGATACTTTCTGGGGAAAAACTTTGGGATTGAATGGAAATCATTCCCAAATGAAGTGAAGATGGCTAAATTGTGAGTTAGTTAAATATATGTGAATCTTCTAGGGACAGTGAATCAGTGTATACCATTGCAAAATTGTAGGAAATAAAACCCCTCTTGAAAAGGAACATTTATCAAGTAGTTATTGGAGAAAATTGATAGATCTACATTAGTGTTGTGTGATGTACTGTATACATGTGACTTGGATGTGCCATTGGAAATGTTAAAGCAACCTGCTTTTGCTTTGAACCCCTAATTATATTTGGACATGTCTTCTTTAGTTTAAGAGTATGGATAGACACAGACTCATCACTTGAACTTAATGAAATGTATGTGTCCACACCCTTTGCATGGTGCTGTTGTGAAATTAAAACTTGTCAGCTCAAACTCTTTTTTGGTTTGAGCACATTGTGAAAGAGGAGGCGTATAGCTACATGGCAGTTGAGGAACAGGGTGAGACGTTATGACAAAAAAAAAAAGACAATGTGAGATGGGTAGAAATGTAGAAGTAAAACATGTTGGATGAGAGCTTGCACATATGTGCAATAGAACTGAAGTTGGGGTGATACTGGCTTTAGCTATCCTGTTTAAAGGAATAGATTGATGAACTGTTTCCGTGTCAGCTTATGCTAATGTATTTTGCACTCTAATCACAATTATGCAATCCTAATACTCAAGGGGTACACTTAATTAATGCTTGTTACTTGAATATGTTAAATTCTTCAGTAATGGTGGAACTTTGATTGTTTGATCCTCTACCTATACCCTAATATGAACACTTCAAAAGTTTTAATTTCCAACTCCGTCCTTGTAGCAGTACGCTGAATTTTACTCCTAGCCATGTTGAAACAGCAGTTTAGAGACAGTAGTGTTTCAGAAGGTGTATGTATGCTGCCTTTGCTTGGTGCAGGAGTCTGAAATGCTTGCATGACTGTAAATAACTCTCGACATGTGTGCTGCTTAAATGAGAGGAGAGACTTCAAACCAACGCTGTTCACTATTGATCTGCCTAACTTAATGCTGGGAGGAAGTTTTTTTATTAAAATGTGTCTTTGTGCCACATTACTCTTCAGGAAATTGTCATTTTTCTTGAGGCAGTGATGAAGTCTGCCAAGTGGCTGTTGAATTAGATTCCATCTACCTCTTGATTAACTGCTTAAATAATTTAGGTGGCAAATTGTAAATATGTGGTATTGTTGAGATAAATCAAGATGTGCTTGTTATCTTGATCATGGCCTGTTGAAGGACAACAGTCTGTTAGATCTGGGTAGCCTAGGGGAGGGGCTTTATTCTAGAAATAAAGCGAGTGGCAGTGGTAAAATATGGTTGCTTATGTAAGCATCTTTAGTAACTGCACTTAGGAACTTGGATGTTCTTCAAAGCGGGATTAGACAGTTTATAATGGCCTGTAATAGTTCTGTAATAACTAAGATGGCTGTCATGACAGAATGGGATGAGACGTCACGAGCTGGTTTTCACTTAAGTCTGAGGTTTTCATATTTGTCGGTCAGAAATACTGTTTTTCTTTGCATACTCAACTCCTAGTTGAAACATTTGGGTTTTCAGTGTCTGAAGTGCAAATATATTCGGACTTAAGATCTAACAAGCACTATTAAATCTTACTTCTGTGCTTTCCTTCTCTTAAATACACTCTGCCTCAGTATGAAATCTGCACTTCAGATGTGAAGTGATCAGGCTGGTACAGGGGGTGGGGAGAACACAGTCCTGAGAATATTTACTTTGGTGGCATTGTCGATGATGAACACAAAAGTGTAGGAAATACATTTGCTCAAATATTTACCAGTCTGATAAAATATGGGCAACAGGAAGAGACTTTTTTCAGTTGAGACAGGAGTAATGTGATATTGTAGGAAAACTAGATTTTGGTTTGGCAAAGAGTAAGTTCTAAACAACAAACTTTTCTGAATGCGTGTGACGTGTTACGGGAGTCTCAACACTTTCATCAGTGCTTCTGTTACAATAAGAAGGGAAGAAATATCTATGTTTGGTAAATAAAAAGTAGCATTTTCTGGGGAAAAGGCCTTGCCAAGAGTGTTGGAAACATACAAGAGGAAGAAATGGAAGGATTCAGACAGCGTAGAAAGCAGGAGAGTAACAGATGTAAATGGTAGTTCAGTAACTGAAAAAAAAGCTTTCTTCAGAGAAAAAGAAATTGCTGAAGAAATATATTATTCAGCAGTGGGGAGACCATCATAGGTATCCTGGAAGGTTTAGTTTAATGGTTGTTTGGTAATTGACTATTAAAGCTTTGTGTCAGAGACAACATCAGCTTAAATTTTGCAAACTGCTTTTACTAACAGCCGATTAAAAAGCTGAAAGTGACGTTCATTCTCATTCAGCTTCCTTTAAACTGTAGTTTCCTCTGGATGGCAGTTCTTAATGCTATTGGGTTTCCCAGCCCGTACTGGTGCCTGTTCACATGCACAAGACCCATGTGCTGCAGCGGAAGGTCACACACTCCCTTTCACTCTGCAGGAACAGCAGGTGATGGTACCAGCTGTTCACATCCCCGTATTAGATGCCTGAATTTGAGCAGCTGTATGAGGCTGCTAATAAACTCTAACATGTAATGCAGTTCATATTTTGCCCACATTTGATCCCGCTCGGCACCAGCCAGTATTTTTTTTTAACATCTTTCACTGCCATCCATAAGATGCTTATTTTCTTTCTCATTGTGCCGGTCTCCACTCCTCTCATACAGTGCGCCAGTTGGATGCTTGAGAAATGTTCCGGTGTTAGATTTGGAAAGGATAGGGTACCAGAAAACATGCAAATGTACAGGATTTAAGGAGGCAGGAATAATCTCTCTAGCAAAAGCATTTTAAAATTTTGAAGTTTCAATACTGTAGTGAAAATAATCCAGGCTGTTATGGGGGTATACTTGTCCTTAAGCAATGCTAGTTAGTTTGTTTTAGAAGAATGGGTCAAAAGAGCTGCTGTTCTGAGGAACCTCTACCAGCATTCAGCTAGCTGAAGAGGTAGTTATGTGAATCTGCTATTAAAAGGAGGCTGCAGTGGTTTTTAATTCCACCTTGAGTAATAAAATTGGACTGGCCATGAATTTTGATATATCCACTGTTGATTTCAACTTGTGCTTTTTATTTAAAAAGCTTATTTGTGACCTGTTAGGACCCTCTGTTAAGCCAGTTAAATAAACGGTGGAAAGGTTGAAACTGCCTGTCTGCACTTTCCAGAAGAGGGGAGGAGGGAGCCAAAGGAAGGATGTTTACAGTTTTAAACCCTTTCAGCTCCTCTATTCACCTCTTCCTCTTGCACCAGTGATTTAGCTCCCATCTCCTTCTCTGGAAGACTAATAGTACCTAGAACAGAGAAATACCTTGGTTGCACTGACTGGCCACCAATATGATCACAAAGTCTTCTTGCTAATAAGATCCTGAGAGGTGACTTTGTATGCTTTGGGTTTGCTGAGTTTTTCTGGGGGATAGGTGCATGGGGATTGGTAGTGTTGGGTTTTTTCCCCCATTGTGGTAGTCTCAAAAAATGCACTTTGGAATCAAAGCCATATTGAGGTAGGAGCTGTGAAAAGCATCTTTTAAAAATGTGGAGGTAGGGAAGAGAGTTTATTTGGTCCTTTGTTCCAAGGATCTCAGGGAACTTAGACATTCAGCAAGAGCCAAGATTATTGTCAGAAGTCAGGTGTTAAGTATTTTATAAAACTATGAAAATAAAAGAACCTAGCTGTGCAGTTAGGATTGGAAGAGAGAGCATTAGTTCAGAAGTATATGGTAAATATAGGAAGACAATAACACTTCAAATGTCTTAGCTCAGAAGAAATAAAGCTAACTTTTCATTAGACCCTATTCTTGGCACTCCACAACTCCACTCATTTTAGCCAATGAGCTTTCTTAACTATCTGAAACCTAGAACTGATTTTTCCTTGCTTGGTATGTTTTCTCCAGCAAAGATGGCACTTCTGGTTTTGTGTGGTTTTTTTTTTTTTTTTTTTTTTCCTGGATGAGGACTTGGCTCTCACATGGCAGATTAGAGCTGTAAGCCCCTTGTTCAGCATCTAGCCTTTTTTCAGACAGCCTTACAATTTCTTTCTAGACACTCAGTATTAATTGGCTGAAACAGCCAGTTATTTTTAACTGCATGTTTCAGATTTTTTTTTTTTCTCGTTGTTCTTCAGGTGTCTCTGTCAGCCCTAAAGAAAGCAGTTGAAGTAAATAGCTGTATCAAATGAAGTACCTCTTGTCCCCACAACTGCTTCCAAAATAAACCGAGAATAATGCTTTACACATTTTGTCTCCTTTAACTAAAGGCGAGCAAGAGAGGAAGCATGGATTAACATGTAGTGATTTCTAGGAGCTGTTCTCTGCTCAGATTCCTCTGTGCTTGGGCTGACTGACAGGGACATGTGGCTCAAGTGCATCTGGAAATATATCACTGGCAAAATTTGGTTGGGTAAATATAGCAGGGATGGGTTGTCAGGGCAGGAATGGGTTGTCAGGGCAGGAGACAGATTGTTCTGGGAAAGGAAGTGCTGTCTGTCTGTTGTCTGAATAAGAATTTCCTATATTTCTGAGACTTACCTAATTCTTTCAGTTTAGCTAAGGTACTGGCAGGATCTGGCGTATTTGCTGTGTTCTGTTGGTGTACGTTCTTATGGGGGAGTGTTACCAGAAGTGGTAAAATCCACAGGAGTAGCGATCGACAACTGATACCAAAGTATCTTATGGTGTTCAAATAGTGGTGGCACACACTTTGTTCTAGTTTAAGCCTTTTTTGAAAATAGGCAGGGACATTAAACCTGGAAAGTAACTACGAGTTTCAGGACATGGTAATACTGAAGAATCCCGGCTTTTGCTTAGATGCAAAATTGTTTCTAGCGCACATGGTTCAAAAAAACAAACAAAAAGCACCAATGCCCTCCTTGAAAACGGGCTGAAAGCCTGTATTCTAATTTTTTTTCTTTTGGTGGTGGTTGATACGTAGAAGATGAGCAAGGATAGAAAAAGCCAATTGCAAGGCTTTCCTCCAGCAAAAGCTCATTGGCAAAGGCATAAAGCTTCTTGAACCACTGTGATATTGATTTGTCTCAATACAGATTACAATGTTTGGGGAGAAAATCGACCCAACGGTGTAGGAGAGTGGCCTACAGAAATCTATGCAAGCATAGGGGGGCATAGGCTATATTTTATGCAGAATGGCATAATCATGGGCAATGACAATTGAAATCTAAACAGATGCAAGCAGTAGAAAATGGAACAGTACATTTCAGACTTTCTGAAGTTTATCGAGGGAAGTTGGAGATGGCTACGGATTGAAGGGAGGGGAAAAAAGACCAAACCCAAATCCTACTTAAATGTCAGCAATAGCTGACTAGGCTTTCTCTCCCTCTCCATAAGGGGTTGAATAACTTCATCTATACCATTTGCAACATACTCTTGATTCAGTGGGCTGTTGTTTTCATCTGCTTGCTCAAGAATTTATGGAAGGTGGAACCCCTGAGAATTTTGTGCCTAGTAGCTGCCTGTGGTTAGTTACTGACTCTAGATAGTCTGGCGAGGTTGCACGCAGCTTCGCACCGCAGTGGGCTCTCGCTCTGCTGCCGTGTGATGTGGCTGTGTCTGGGGTGGGGTTAGCAACCAACAGGTGCACAGCATACCACACGACTATGGAGGCAGGGAATTTGTGTTCAAGGGCATTGGGGGTATACAACTGTAGTTGTAAAAAGTGTTGTATGGATGCAAACGTTTTCACTGAGCAATGAGTCTGTTCTAAAATCGGCCCCACAAACTTCTAGAGAATAAGCTTAATTTTTTAACCTCAGAAGCCTGAAGAGTGAAACTGATGTTGGAATTTTCTTTACTGTGTTGGAAAAAAATTAGTAATTTCCTGGAGGATGCAACTGATTCAGACTAGAAACTGTCCAAAAACTTTCTGTGGTTACAAGCAGTAGGATAAGATATGGGATTCATCACTTTTTATGTCAAACCTGCACAACAAGAGAAAACCATTTTGTCAATGTACAATGTTCTTCAAAAATATTTGTAAGACCTAAGGATTACTACGTTATTTTTCTGATTTTACCAGGTCCAAATATTGTGCTGCTTGTCATGACTTACTCAGGGGTAAAACCTCACCATTGTTCATTTACAGAGCCAGCACAAGACCTGTTACTCTGTTTACTAGCTGTGTTACATAACACACCTGACTTCCCTAGGCCTTTTGCAATGTAAACCTCAGCAGAAGGAACAGCATGTTAAGAAAAAATAGTCATTGCTCATCTTATTGTGGCACTGTCGCGTGCATGCATGCCTGTTATTCCAGGTGTCCCAGCTTCCAGCAATTGAGATTTGAAGTCTACCCCTTAGAAGTCTGTTTCTCTTTAGACTGCCCAGATACTGTTCTTCAAAGCCTTTATAATCTAGTTCTTTACAAATAATCTCCTTGTGCTTTGGAATAAAGGGTTTTAAAATATGGAGTATTATTTAGAGGTACACAAGAGGGGTGTTAGTTTGAATAAACATAAGAAATGGGGTGTCAGCATATTAACAGAGGTTAAATTTCCCACGAACAATGTTTCTGAACATGGAGATGTGAATGGAAAGCCCAAATATTCGCAGTCTCTGAAAAGTAAGCTGCTTTCTTTGACTTGTTAATGAGCAGGATGACTAAATGTCTTTAAAGCAGTAGAAAATGTACAGATTTCTGTTGCTTATTTTGAGTCGTTATGTACTACTTGCGTGGAGCGCAAGAGTGTTCTGCAACATTGTAAGGGAACCAGATGTGGATTAGAAGTTGGAGCAGGAAGAATAATAGTAGATAATTTGTGGTAGATTAAAATGGAAAGAAAGGAAAGAGAGAAGGATTCGGTAATAGGTGAAAACCAGAAAAATGCTCAGAGACTGCAATTCTGTAGCAATTGTAGAAGGTTTTGGACCTGCTGCTGTGAGGAAAGTGAATAGAATAGGTAAAACTTTTCTACAGGAGCTTTTTCTGCAGGGATTTCTTCTGGGACCACTGTTCCACGATTAGAATGGCTTTGGCCTGGATGTGTCTGCATGGTGACTTCTTCAGGATGGCTGTAGAATTACATGTAACTCTGATCTAGCTGTGTTGATAGGTGTTGTCGTGTAAATAGGAAGCATTTAATCTCTGAGTATAACTATTTTGCATTCTACAACAGTCAGTTGCAACTGCCTAGGTAATACTGAAAGCTTAGAGTATTTAAGCCTTATTTACTGGCAGTAAATGCTGAATTGTTAACCTGTTCTGATAATCTCAGTTGTTGAATTATATGAAGAAGATAGGTATTTCATTTGAAACCTTTAGCTGTTTTACTGGTTTAGCCTCCAAATCTGGGAAAAGAATGTACATAATAAGATGATGAAAGGAGCAAACATGGACATGTAGGTATATAGAATCTAAGTAGGAGCATATTTACTTTGTTCTTGACCTCCCCTTGAACACCTTCTAGGTGGTAAGCTCTGTGGGAATGGAGATGGTCATTGTCTTTGTGAGATACCTTAGTGTTTCATATCTTCTGAGCTGAAATTCCACTTTATGAATATCACCTATGGTATTAGCTTAATTGAATCTTTCAATCTGAGCCCATGAAAATAAACTGCATGGAACTTTATTAACTACAACAGGCTGTTGTAAAATGTCTGTGTTGCAATTTTATTGCTGCTTTTGAGAGAAGAATCACTTGTGCTTTGAGGTAGAAAAATCAGTGAAAGCAAGGCAAAACTTGGGTCCAGGACATAGACCTTTTAGACCTTTCAGGTGTACCCTTTGTATGTGTAGCTGAAGTTTTATACCTGCAGAAGCTGCCTGAGTTTCTTGTAGTGCACAAACAGCATTTAGGGCCCAGTGTAAATGTAAAGGAAGCTGCTTTGCAAAAAGAGCATGCTTTTCCAAAATTTTCTTTAGCTGTCTTCCATGATTCATGTTCCCTTTTTCTATTTTGCTGTTACTTTCTGTTAATGCTTTTTTTTGGCTGTATGTTCCCATGTAAGCCTATTAAGACAAATACTATGTGTCAAACTTACAACTAATTCAGCTTTTCAATAGGAAACCCCCTGTATTTGTCTGACACACTTCTCAGTTCCCATTATTTATGTTTCATTGCACAGTCAGCACTGAGTTTTTGTTGGGCTTAATATAAAGGGGCTTAGAAAGGCAGGTGCTTCTGGATTTGAATTTATGAGACTTCCAGACACAGAGTGTCATATGTGCTCCCTCCCACCCCGTCTTCGTCTGTAATGCTCAGTAGTCTGTAATAGGTTGAGTTGTAACATTCATTAAACCATTCCTTAGATTCCCTGCGTTGAAAGCTTATCAGGACTGCTTTAATTTAGTTATCTGGAACAAAAAAAAGCCTTTTGTGAAGGTTGGAATGGATCTCTGGAGCAATAATATATCGGAGATCAGATTCAGGTCCCAGTTGTATTATTCCTAGGGATTTGTTTGCCTGTGTACACACAGGAGCAGAGTGGTGTGTATTTGCAAATTGGACACATTTTGTTGGGACCTGTAGGGGATTTTCACTGCTTCATAATTTTTCAAAGGTTTGCTATACATCAAGCAGCTACTGCCTCTTCTTTAAACCTTTAAATCCCCCCTCTTTTTCCTGTTGTAAAGGTCAGATTTTTTGACAACTGTGTGCAGGAACAAGATTTGTTAAATCCCTTCATTTTTATTCATACAAATAGCAGCGTTTAGTGAGCAAGAGTCACCTCAGAATTCAGAGGCACATAAAGCTCAATACAAGCCGTCTGAACCTGAATTCAGTTCAGAGATGCATCTCTTTGGGATTCAACCTGCCATCTGAATATTGGCCCTTGGCCCTGGACAGGGAATGCATGGTAGAAATTGCATCTCTTTCTGTCACTGAGTGGGCTGGCTTCACAGGGTAGCTGTATCCTCCTCACAGCTGCAGAGCAGTGTCAGGAATCTTGTCCTGGGCCCTTTCTGGGCTCAGGGCTGAAGAGCTGTCGTATCTGGACGTACCACGTTTACTCATCCAGCAGCAGTCCTTTCTGGGGAGACAGCAACATACTTCTTTTTGAGCCTTTCCTCTTCTGATCCAGTCAATGAAGTAATGGAGTCCCCAGTGTTAAATCATCTTGAAACTATTTTTAGTTTGGGTTTTACAGTTACATGCAACTCGGCTTTGGACTTCACAAGCTGTGTGGTGCACTGCTGATGTTTGGGATGTGATTAGGGATGATCCCTTTCTTTAGGGATGACTGACAGTGATTTTCTTTCTGGAGGGCTAGTCACAGGCATCGTTCAGTAGCTGTGAAGTCCTCATTCTTGCCTTTCTTCAGCGTGGGTGATGGGAAGAGGTTTAGGAGAAAGTTCCTTTTCTTACCCAGAATAGCTTCTGTTGACTAAGGCAGTTGACAGATGAGATTTGGCAAGTCATACTGTGATGTTTTATACAATATTGTGAGCCATAACACTGAGCAAAATACTGTGCTGGCAGGGTGGAGTTTTTGTTGTGTAATTATCCATAAAAAAATCTACGTCAGCATAGGGATAATGGTCAGGAGTTGCGCCTTCTTATCTGCTGGACTTCATGCTGAGGTGGCTGTGGAGTGGCCGTATGTTTCCTTTGGTTAAGTCTGCTGTAGGGCTTGATAATTTTGGAGTGAGGTGGAGCAGACACCTGCAAAGTTTCGGCTGTGCGTAATTTTGAGTGCTTACTTCATTGCATCAGGATTCTCCAGAGCTAGTCTACCTATTCCTCGAGCTTACCTGTGCTGTTTACATGTGTCAGCACATCTGTGCTAGCTGTGAATAAGAACTGTGTTCCCTCACCCCTATCACTGTGTTTATGTAAATTTATGAGATGGATTGTTAGATGTGCAGAAGTCATTATGGTTACATACCTTGTTTTGTGTAGAGTTATCTACAACGTAGTTTTCTTAACTTTTGTCATGCTAAATTTTGCCAGAATATGCATTTGATGAGAATATACATTCTCAGGCAGTGCAGATATGCAGTATATTCAGAACCTGGATCTCAAAGTTCCTTTGCACCACAGTGTAGATAACCTCAAGGATGCTTTTCCTGTGGGCTCTTTGTGTATTGACGCAAAATTATAGAATCATAGAATGGTTTGGGTTGGAAGGGACCTTTAAAGATCATCTAGTGTGCGGCGGGGAGGGGGGTTGTCAGACCTGTGTTCGTGACTTAGCATGTTTACTGGATTTAACACACCTGAGATGCCAGAAATGGTTAGACTGTCGTCTGGTGTTGGGTAAATAAAGAAAAATGTTAAATATTTTAGCATTATTCCGACTGGCCTCAATGCTAAAACACTATTTCATTCTTGAGTTTGGTGTTCCGAAGCGGAAAGCTGATGGTCTGGAGTATGTTAGTACTTTGCCTGCTAGCCAAGTGAGATCCACTAGCTAATGAAGGAGTATTTTGGCAACCACTTACAGTAAAGTTCTAACTCATCGCCTCTCCTGTGCAAATGGCTTTTGGCTGCCATGAAAATATGTGGTGGGCAAGGATGATGAGCTTGATGCCAGCAAAAGGAAGCCTGCTTGTCTCTGTGCTTAGTGACCACACTGCTGCATTTATACCCCTCGTTCTTGGAGCAGGTAAAGCTTGCGTTGGGTTCCATATTGTCCAGGATGAGAAGGGTTGGATATGGAGGTTTAAAAAAATAAGGACGTAGTCTGCTTTCTCAAAATAACAAGACAGCTAACACCACCTTGGAAAAAAGACATGCTCTGTGGAGGAAGTGTATTCGAACAGGATTGCTAGAATAGCTGAATAGACTGTAATGGAATCTGTTGAAGATTAACCTTGGTGCTTTATAGACGAGCCAGGCCTTCAGAAGGGTTTGACCCAAGTAGCAATTTCAAACATAAGGTCATAGTTAATCAGTCAGAACAAGAGGGAAGGGAAGTAAAGGGCATAAAGCCTGTCTTTCTTGGTGATTGCATTAAGAGACTCTGGTATCTCAGAGGCTTTTAGGTTTTTTTCTTTTTTCTTTTCAATGATCGATTTAAATGCGTTCCACCCAACTTTCTGGAGCCTCAGAAAACTGGTGGGGAAGGGCTTTTGGCGAGCATTAAGGTAACTGCTAACTATAAAGGCATGAATAAAATGAAAACAAAACAAGAGGTAATTGCCTTTTGTGTAGATAACCTGGCCTGCAGAGTTTTGATCTTGCTGATAATATAGCCCAGATGTGACTTGAAATAAGCCATGAGAGAGAGGGAGATTTCTACATGGATATTGAGCTGTCTGGAAGCATAAAGGATTAATCTGTTAATTTGTGAGAAAGTGGGATGCAATCTATTTCAGTGAGATCTGTACTTAATTTGTCTCTTGTGAGTAACTTTTTCCTGTTTGTCAGAAAATGTTCAGGATAACACCCCTACCCATTGCCCCTTGAAACACCAACAGGAAGGTTTCCGTGGTGTTTAAGTAGTGGCAGAAGTGCCGTGACAGCTGCCTGACCTGATTCATGTACAGCTTCATCCTGGGCACTTTTCTTACCTGTTTGGAGATGACTACGTTTGTTGAAGGCATTTGAAGGATATCTTGTCATTTTCTCTTCATTCTTGATATTTCAATCACATTGATGAATCCCTTCTATTGTTAGCAATACATGTCTATAAAGAAGACCGTAGTGTGCAGTCACTGTGTAAATTGCAGCTTAAAGGATGATGTTCCAGGATCCATGGACTGGTAAGTGACCAGGTGTAGAAAACTTAGTACTAAGTTTTCTTTTAAGCCACCCTTGTAACTGAATGCCATGTTTTTAAATGTTTGGGTTTTCACTGGTGTAGGTTTTTTGTTTATTTACTTTAGGCTTTTTAATATCTGAAAATTTTATTTCTATACATAAATCAAATTATTGGAATGATCGGATAATTCCTGGTGCTGCTCATGTTACCAGAAACAGAAACAAATGTGCAATTCTGGTGCCTCTGTGGGCTTTGAAGGGACTTGTGGCTGAGAGCAGAGAGGTAGTCTTCTGGGATGAAACGTTATCTGTGTAACCCGGACTGGAAGGAGTGAAAGACTGCAGGTTTCCATGTGACTTGTGGCAAGTTGTAGTGATTAATAGAAGGCATTACAATGAGCTGCCTTGGAGCGTCTGGTTAGGAGCTGTAAATCTGGCCGGTTAATGGCACTTTAAACAGTGAATGACAAGTTTGGCTTATGCCTGGTGTGACGGACGGTGCAACTGTTGTCCTGCTTCAGCAGCTTTCAACAATATGCTGGGTGGAAGAAGGGTCCCAGACAAATGTAATTAATCAGGTTTGGGGTCTCTGAAGTGTTGACAGAAGCATTGTGTAGGGTACAAAACCAGCTTCTGAACGGCAGGCCCCGTGGGGCTGGGGCTGAACGGCAGCCACTGCGTGGCTGGATTAGCGTTGACCAGTTGCAGGAGGCGGAATGGCAGTTGCGTGGCAATTGGTCTGCTGCACGGGTTTCTGGTGGCTGTAGTTCTGACTGGCTGATGAAGCAGTGATGAACCAGGGTCCCTGTTCTTCCGTAGCACATTTTAACCTCAGGATGTGTACTGTTGGTGACCTCCCTATATTAGAAAGGAGATGTGGCTTTTTGCTCTGTTGTTGTATTAACAGAGCAGTGCATCCACTGGTTCTGGATGACACTTGTATTTCATTTGCTGTTAGTTACAGCAAAAATAAACTCCAGCGTTCGTGCAGGCTAATGATTTCTAGGGTAGCCAAATCTGGCCTCATCATTCTTTATCTTGGCTCATGCTGAGACTCTTCTCTCACAATTTTTAGTTTAATCCCTTGATTTTAGCATGGTTAGTGGTATCTGTTTGAGCAGTCAGTATTTGGAATAGCAAGCATGGAATCTTATCAGGCAGATTACTTGGCAATGGGTTTTGGTTTTTACCTTGATATGATGGAGTTCAACTTGATGGTAAGGAGAAGTACTCAAATGACTAATGGGAGAGTTACCCTTTTTTACAGAACAGGGGCAATTTCCTGTTTAAAATTTGGCATTTAAAGTTTTGAAGCTTATACATGAGCCACCTTGGGGAGGGGGAGTGAGTGAAGTGACTTTCTTTTATTTTCTTTATAGGAAAATCCAGTTTAAAGACCTAAATATGGGACCAGTTTGTGTCAAAAAAAGTACTTATTTTACTACCTTACTATTGCAAGTAAAAATTTGTCAGATCTACTAGTGCTGCCTTTCTCTGCAACTCCAAGTGGTAGCATGTCAGCTTTGTCTGGACAAATGCTAGCTTTAGTTTCTTACTTAAGACTAAGTTTTAAACAGAAGGCTAGGATTTAGTTGGTTTACACTGATACAAGAAATTCGATGTGTCATCTGTGAATGTGTAGAGTATCGAGTATAGAATGGATTTCTGAGGGTTTGTCAGTAAGTTTCTTTACACTGAAATTAATTAAAAATAATGGAGATGCAGGGATTTTGTCTTGACCTGAGTTCTGTTTTAATGGAAGATTTCCCCCCCCCCCCCCCCAACTTGTGGCTAGAGAATCTAGCTAGACTAGGCACAAATGGTGAAAGTAGGTTTTAATAACCATTTTCCTTCAGTGACCTGAAACTTCTGCAGCATGAGATATGGACAGTTACAAGTCTGGAGGTAACCATTGTTCTTCCTGTGCAGCTGACTTCTATGCAGAAATTTCAAGTTGGTGTAAAGGACTTTGAATGTACCTGCCAACAAGATATTTAGGTAAATTGATATGTAGATGAATGGGAACTGGAAAAAGCACCTTGGCAGTCCGTGTCTTAAATTTCACATTTGAGAAAATTGGGCTAAAGACACCAACATGTAAGACATTGAGAGTTAAAAGGTTAAATATATGATAATATTGTGTAACTGTTTGTAACTCATACTTAGTTCTTTTTGCAAACAGTAAACATTTCATAATATTGCAATATAGTACATTGTTTTGCTCTTAGCTCTGCCTCTACTTAACGCAGGAAGTTATCGTAGTATACAAAAGTTGATTAAACTAACCTTCAGGAACTGCCAATAACACAGTCATGTGATGTGCTGAATGGAATGTGGCAAATAGCTGATGAGTTACTGTGAGGGGCATTGGATTTGGGCCCTGTGCCTCCAAAAATTAGACAGTCCTATTAAAACAGTCATGCGTTAAATAACACATCACCAGGTCCCTTTGTGTTTCTTTATTCTCATCAGGTGTCGGAAACTATTAGGATCAAAGTTTTCCTTTTCAGTTAGATAATAGGCATTATGAAGTGCAGGAGAGAGAGGAGAGGCTGAGGCCAGCAGTCCTGGTACTGATTAAGGGTACCTTCCTAATTTCTCTTTTTTTTTTTTTTTTTTTTTGCTGGGCAGAATTGGTGGTTTGCCTATGTGCAGCCTGCTTTCAATAGAATTAAGTTTTCATTCTGGTCTTGTAGTGCCGATGAGTTGCTTTGTAGCACTGAACATGTATTGGTAGGCAGACTAAGTAAATGAAGGGTAAAGTGTGAGATGAAGGACAATATGTAAAAGTAAAGATGAGTATGTACTTTTGCCCCCAAATTAGAATTCTACAGGTGTTGTTTTTTCTACTCTTCCTTGAGGTTTTTAAAGATTATTGGTAAATTAGATATTCAAATGCAAGTCATGCAGAGGGTACTACAATAATGTGTTTATTTATGCATGAAAATACCCAGTTTTCTGTTATCTTTGCACTATTGTTGTATTGTGTGCAAGTAATTCCCCCCACCCTGAACCCCTTCTGTAAGCAGTCTCTTTACTCCCTGGTAAAAATTTATCTATACTTTAAATGTTAATTTGTTTTAAGAGAGAAGGAGAATTTAAAGCACAGCGCTTCTCTGCATAAGACCATGTATAGATTACCTTTCTCCTGTTTATCATAGTCCATTTTGAAAGTTAGTATTGAATAATAATGTGAAACAAAACCCTAATGAATGTCTCATTCTTATTCATTAGGTTGTATCCCTTCCTCTCCTTTAGAGAAGAGGTGATGGATGTATTGGTGGGTCATCAAATTGTACATTAATGCTTTCCTCTGATGTCTACCTTGTTTGCAAAAGGGACTCAATGCCTCCTCTTCTTGAATACGTAGAGGGATTTAACTCGAACTGGGAAATGGATATTCTTCTACGTCTTCCCCATATATCCAAGCAGTTCTGCTTCTGAATCCTGAAGTATTATTGCTCTGACTTTTAGGACTAGTCATTGCTCATACTGTGATTCAGCTGCTTATTTTCCTAGGCTAATGGGAGCAGAGTAACTGGGGAGCAATTTGACAGTCCCTATTTTCTGTTACCAGGGAATATACTTGGATAAAAGTAATGCACATAGAGGGGATTTTTGTTGGTTGGTTGGGGTTTGTTTTGTTTTGTTTTGTTTTATGTAGTTACTTAAACTGTGAGGCAGTTGTTTTCCTTATGAAAACAGTTACTCCTCCAGGAATAGAACTCTGCTTTCACGCTGTGAGTTGATCAAGTCTTTTCCAGGGCTCTATGAAATCTCATGGATGCTCTTGGAGGGAGGCAGCATACAGGAAAGGAGTTCATCTCCTGGGAAAAAGTTCTCATACGCTACTCAAGTTATGGACTTGCAATCAGTCTCCCATATAGTGGAGTCCGTTAGCTCTCAAGCTGTTGATTATAGTGCACTGGGAGTCTGCAGAGCCGCAGTTCCTGGTTTACAATGCACACAGAGTGGTGTGCAACAGTGATTTCAATGAAAATAGTTCACAGGAACCTGATGACTAACTGAGCTGTGTTGATTAAAGCAAAGTGTGGGCTACTGCTTTAATGTATTTATTTTAATAATATTATTTGTACTTTGGTAGTTCTTAAAAGCTGGTTCTCAAAGTTATGGTTAGTCCAGTTGTTTGTAAGCATTGAGCATGCATAAATGTTTCAGTTAAGTGACATGGAACAGGAGAGAGGAAGAATTCCTGCCACTTCACAGGTGAGGGATTGAAGCACAGGACTAACCTTCACTGGTTTCTTAAGAAAGAACTTGTTGGTACAGCTGTGTGAATGCATAGTGCTAGAGGAGCAAGTCTCTAAGGACTTGAGCTCCTAAGCAGATGGATAGAGAAGGAACAGTTCTTTCATAGATTTTTTTTTCTGCTTTTGAAGTGGACATGTCAATGATAGAAACCTCTTGATTCTTAGCAGTTTCGGGGCACCGTCCTTTTTCAGTCATTGGGCATGTTCATCAAAGGAGGAAATGAAGTAGTTCTCATGGTTGGAAGATGAAGACTGGACTCTGCAACAGCTGTGGCTCCTGGAGTCGTTTCCTGCTGTCAGCTTCGTGCTCCGTATTAGAAGATGACAGCACTGGGCAAACTTGACTCATGAGCTAAAAAAAATTGAAGGGCATCCTGGCATAGGCTTTTTGCACTTGTGGTGGGAAGAAAGGTTTTCTGGAGCTTTGACATTATTACTGATAAACTTAGTGCTGGAATGGTTGGACTGTTTTATTGGGGCCGTGTTGCTGGTTTTGAAGCGATTGGTGTGAGCTAGAAATAGCATGGTGTAATGCTTGCTTGCGTTTGCTCAGTGCTGCCTTGAGGCTCCAGACTTACTGACGGAACAGTGTCTTGACAAGATAGCTGTGTCGTCTTCCCACTAGATGAGCGTGCTAGATGGCTTGTATGGAGCCCTACCCGGCAAAGACAAAACCAGCACACAGCACAAGAAGCTGGAAGCATCTAAAATTCTAAATATAAGTTCTAAATTACTTTTCTTTCATTAATGCATATGCAGTCAAGGTCAGGGGAGAGGTGGCTAAAAAAAGAAAAGATGTACATGCGAGATTTAATTTCAGGACTACCTTCTGAACCTCCAAAAACACGGGTGTAAATGAAAATTCTTTCCCATCTACGCAGTAGCCTCTGTAAGGGGAATGATAGCATTTAATTTCTGCTCTTGTGTTTTACTTGATAAAATTAAAGTGCATTTGGAGAGAGACCAGTCTTATATCCAAGAATTACTCCTTTCTTCACCTCTGGATTGAAACTTTGTAGTGGGGATTCAGGCTCAATGTGATCATTCTTTCTCCTTGTTTCCTTTTTACTTCCTCTGTGAGTTTGCAGAGGACTTTTGATCCTTGGACTGGTTGTTTAGCATTTTCAACCTTCATCACTTACACACAGAAAAGGAGGAGGAGCATGTTTTTTGCAGCTATTGCTGTTCTCACTGGCCTGTTCTTACCAAGTGTTGGCAAAGCTTTGTCATAAACAGTAAAGCTGCCATCCACTACTGTGGGCGTGCATTTGTGAGGCTTCGGAGACTGATGTGTAGTTGGACTCTAATCATATCTGGTTGTCAAGAGAAAGCTCGATCTGATTTCTGCGCCTGATCAGTCACTGACTGATATGACAGTCCATGTGTCCAAAGTGTTGAGCAGCAGGTAAGTGCTGACACTTTGATTGGACAGGCCACCGTTTGGGGATTGACAGCAATGTCTGCAATGACGTTGGAAGAGCAGCCAAGAATTTACTTTCAGTGGACAAATGGGATTAGTTACTATGTTTAGCTGACATTAAGCTATAAATTATCTGAAAGGTGGAAAGAGATTCCACTCAGAGTTCATGTAGAATTTCCATTTACTAGTCCAGTTGCACTGGGTCTGAATGTTTACAGGGGTCTTCCTGTACCGTGTTGTGTATGTTTTTGATGGATGTTATTACTACTTAATTTGTTACACCATCCAAAGAACCCTGTTAGAAGTGAGGCCTGGTCATCCCAGGTGCTGTGGAAAGCCATAAATTCTAGCCCTGGGGAGTTTACATTATATTACCCTTATTTTGAAATTAGCGAGGTGTTTGCTTAAAATTAGTCTGATGAGTATTTGTGCTGGTGGAGTGTCTGTTTAATGACAATTTAATGTTTACTGGATGCTTCATCTAATTCTTCTATCTGTGGGGTACTTGCACCCGTGCATTTATTACAGTAATTCTTCAGTTCTTTTCAGAAGTGGACAACAGTCTGCCTTGTTCAGCTCTGAGAAGATGGGTGGCCATTGGTGTGCTGTGTACGCCTCTCCGGTGTTAGATACCTGCTTGTAAGAAATGCTCAACATTGAGTCACTCTTTTATCTGTTAGTGCAACATCAGCCTCAGCAGTCCTCCACTTGAATTTTAGGGGTTTTTTTTATTCCAAATAATACTCATCCTCCTTCCTCGGCAAAAGTTAGTCACTGTCTATTCTTTTAATATACAAGTATGTAAAGCAAGTATAGCAGAGCTAGCTTCTTGTGGGTCTCACAAGAGTTAACCATCAGGGAAATGTTTATCACAATCGCTATATGACAAGAACTTGCTTTTTCAGGTCATAAATAGCCTATTGCCTCTTAATTCACCTTTATGCAATTCAGAAGTGTAGGTGGTTTTTGTCTGGTCTGATGGGTTATATTTTATTCATGTAAGAGACCTCAGTCAGTTAAGTTTGCTGGTATTGCTTTTTAAATTTTGTTTGTCCATAAATAGCTCTGACAGAAGATAGTGGGAAGATATTCTAGCCTCTTAAGAATAGGCAGTAAAGATAAAATAACTGTTAGCTTTAATAAAAAAGGCATTTCCTTAATTCATTCCTACCTATTGTCATTTGTGGCAGGAAGCAGCCTAATGGTTTGGTGCATTAAGATGTTGTACAGATTTTGCTCTCAGCTGTTGTGTGTGGCTACTTTGTCCATTGTCTAGCAGGGAGCAGCGACAATTCCTGTTTGAAGTGAACCTTCGGAGGAGGAATTCAGTGTACTGCCTTACAAGCTTTGGCTGGCCTTTTTTGTTGCAAAGGTCTTGCAGCTGAAAAGAGAGAAGTTTTGATGATCACTGTCTTACAGCTGGCAACTGCTTTGCACACATGAGTTTTTTGGAGTGGTTGGACAGCTGGTTTTCTTTTGCGGTGTTCTCTTTTGTTGCAACTTTCTCTACTGTACTCTTCATTACTGTTTTTCATAGAGATTTAATTTTGTGTGCATTATGAAGGATGCCACTTGGTTTGAGTGAGGATCCTTGAGGTGAAGTTTCATGGAGCAGCTGAGTAGGAGAGGCTGTTAGTGCATACAGTGCAGAGGTGCCACTTACTGTATGACTCTTGATCTGTACTCATAGTGCTGGTAAAAACTTATTTCAGAAACAGTCCATTAATGAACTAATTTTAAAATTGGCATGTTTCAGGATGCAACAATTGTAATTCTGGTGTTGGTGTACCAAATTTTATAGAGATTTTTGATACTTCGTCTCAATTCAAAGTACTCCAAATTGTTGCGAAGGACTGGAATTTTTTGTTCAGTTATTCTTCAGTTATTTGTTTCCTAAATCTTAGTTATTCAGACAGACCTGAAATTAGAAATGACCAGCATGTGTATTGCCTTTCTGTGCAGAACCTACATGGAGGTAAAATCTCCGATCTCAGAGCTTGGCTTTGTGCATCTCCACAGGTTAAAGCAGTATTTGTTTACAAGCCTCAGGTGAAGATTGCCATAAGTAGGAGAGTGGAAGGCTAAACTAATTGTTCACACTCTGGAGTTAGCTGTATGCATTTATAAGCTGTGTCAAGGGTACTTTGACTTGGTGACTTCTGATTTCTTGAAGCAGATTTCTTTTTCCATATGAACTGCTTTGAATTACTGTTATTTTTCTTAGTTCCATGTGTACCTTGCCACCTGTCATAAAGGGTGCTAACAATATACTGCAGGCTGTTTGCTGTTTGACTTTTCTATGTGTTCCTTTCTCAGCTGGTGATGTCTTCTGTTTCTTTTGGGAGAGGTTGATATTGCTAAATTTATTTTGCTAAAACAGGAGTGAGAACCCTTCTCTAGGCAGTAGTCTTTCAGCAGGGAGGTGAACCAGACTTCATCATTTTGTTATCTTTTTTTAAGCTCTAGCACTCAAGCAGTACCACATAAGAATAATCATCTATGCAAATGCAGTAATTTCATGCATGACCATTTAAAAGGACGCTGAAATTTGGACAGTTGCAGGTATAAGAGGCAAGTATTTTCAGAGTCAGCTTTTTTGCAAGCATTTTTCACTTAGACTAAGAGCCCTGTGGGTATCAGCTTAAAGAGGTAGATGAGACTTAATGTGTAAGTGATAAATTGTTTCCTATTGTCCACCTCCTTAGGGATCACTTGATTAAAACAAACAAAAAAAAGGTGGATGAAGGCATCCTCTTGCACTTCCATTTTCACCCACTACCTCCTACTGGCAGTAAATAGCCTTCAAAAAAATGTCATTTGCTGGTGGATTGTTTTTCTGTTTATTGGAGGTGACATGAGCAGTGGGGCAGTGGCAAAGAGGCCATGTTGCCATTGCTAAATATACATCCCTGACAGTCTGATAATAGGTTCCAGGAAGTTCAGTGGAAAATTAAAACAAAGCAACATTTATAGCTGATTGAACTTGAAAAGCAGTTTTCATGTTGAATGGCAAATATGTGGACTTCAGCATTCCAGGAGACTGATGCAGCTCCAATGGATGGGCCTGACCTTGTGTGCAGAATGGACTGTGGACACAGCAGCAGGCAGAATGGCTTCGTCTATAGAGAACTTCATGGGGAGGAAAAATTTGCTATCGTGCACAGAAATAGTTCTCACATACGCCTATATTTATACAGTGTCCACAGGTCTGAATAGCATCTTTCGTATGAGGGTTTTGCAGCCTGTTAGCACTAGAAGAATGTCTGGTACTGGGACTGTCTTTGTCCCTGCCAAAGTGCTAAAAATATCCTGCCATCTATCCCTCTTCTGAAGCTGTAAGCAGAGTTTGCTTTTATTGGTTTTGTAAAATAAGGTGAACGTTTCAGATTGCATTCTCAACAGTGTTAAGGGTGTTGAGTGTAGAGGGATCTATTTTATATGTCCTGCTTTCTGCATTGAAAAGAAATCCCCCAAACCCTGAAATCCCAGAAAACAAATAATTTAGAAGGTATTTAATATGTAAAAGAGGTGGGGTTTTTTGTTTGTTTGTTTTTGGTTCAAAAGACTAAACACTTACGGAAATGAAACTGATTTCTTGTGCACAGCATGGTGTCAGGTCAGTTACCAGAGTTCAGCTTTGGCAGCTCAAAAAGCAAACTGCAGGCTAGATGACTCTTTCAGTGAAATCTGACTTTTAAAACTAGATTTGATGAAGACTCCCTTGTTCAAGATAACCCAGAAAGTGAGGTACTACAGGTCTTGAGTATGTATTTTAGGTTGGGTATAGGGTTTACTACTTCGTATATACGGTTTACTACTTTGTTTCTTTTGGCTGGTTCTCTGTCTTGGAGTCTGCACGTTCGGTATTGAGGGCATGCATAGATGAAAACACGTTCAGTGCTCTAGCCTCTTGCAGCCTGAGGAGTTTGACAGATGTTACTTTGCTGTTAGACTAGCAGTAATGGTGTTTGAGGACAGCTTAATAGGAATTTAAAACCTTCAAACCTGGGGGTAGATATTTCATAGTTCTCGCTCATTTATTTGTTTTATGGTTTGGTTTTTTGGGGGGTTTTTTGGGTGAATCTCATTATTCATATTCTCTTGAATAATGAGATTGAGATTTCAGTTTTGTGGGGTTTTGAGTATCAAAATCAATATATGTCAATTTTAAAATAGCCATTCTAGAGTTCAAAACTGTTAAACACTTAGGTGGCTATATTGGCTATCCAGTCACTTATTCTGAAAAATATAATCAGGAGTCTGCCTGTATATGAATGTGCGTTTGGAATGTCAAATGTTCCATCCATTCCAAAATAGGATGGCCCACTCCACTAAGTCCTTCGTCAAGCATCTGAAATGGTTTTATCTGCATGGCCCGTGCCATACCTTTTAAAAGGTGTGTTGGGAATTGAGTTCTTAGATCGTTGAGGGCCAGTGGAGTATAAAACTTCTTTGCACTGAATCTTGCTGAATCTTGAATTTTCCTCTTTGTGCTTTCCTTAAAAACAAACAAATGTAACACCCTCCAAACCAAACCAGACAAGCAGGTATAAGAGCATGCAGTATGCTCTTCCTTGCTGCCAGATATTTCTCATGTGAAAGAACAGCAGATTGTTTATAAATACAGAAAATGTCATTTCCATCTCTGCTCCAGTCTGCCTCTGGAAGGGTTGGACAGTGCACTTTATGGGTCCCTTCCCATCCACTCAGCTACGTGTGATGCAGCTCTCCTTTAAGTCTGTTTGCTGGTGTTTAGTTTATGAACTTAGATAAACTGGCACCATTCTCTCACATCCCTTTTGTGTTAATGTAACACAAGTTCAAGACTCATTTTTATTTGCAGAGGTCCTTTCCTGTTCTGTCGGTTGTGAGCCACTTGCTCCCAAGTGGTTGTGCCGTATTCAGCTCTATGCTGTATCCACGCTGAGTTTTTGAGCGTGCTGGTGCAACCTGGAGGACCACCTGAACTGTTAAGAGTTTGTGACAGGCCTATAACTCCGGTTTAACCTGATCCGTCACTTCTTTTTGAGGGTCTGGAGTTTTTCAGTGAAGGCAGGGAATATTGCTGACTCAACTCCCTCTTTTCCATCTGATGTTTTTCCCAGCTAGTCTCCAGGATGCAGCTGTTTGACTGACTGTTGTAGCTTCTGTGGCGGTCTTAATTAACTGTGAGCTGTAAAAGGCTATTCCTTTTCCAGCACTCAACTGTATCTAAATTTGCAGAAGGCCAAGATTGACTTGGAATTTTTGTGCTAATGATTATGGCTGATATTCTTACATGTCAGTGAAGTTATGGCCAGGACCCTCACTTTGGGATCTTCCCTGGTGCTATGATGAAATGCAGCAGTCTGTCAGAAAATCAGTTGGTTTAGTTGTATCAGTCCATTTTTATGTTTTAATTTAACCCTGTAGAAAGGCCTTTCTCTCTGTTGTTGAGAACTCCTTCTGCTTGTAATGGTCATTCTTACCAAGAATAAAACAGGTCCAATCCCTTGGAGTCTGACATCCTTTTTAACCTCAGTGCAGTGAGTTACCCCTCCTGCTCTCATCCTCTCTGAACATAGTTCATTTTAGCTGTTAGCTCCACAAACTCATTTAAAATGTGTAATTTGTTACAAGTAATAAGGTGTGTGCTTTTATGTGAAAGAAAACAAACGGTCTGCTGCACAAGCCTTTCAAATTCCTGAATGTGCTTGGAGGTGTGGGTTACAGGAGAAGCAGATAGCGACTGAAAACAACTCTACGCCGGCTTCAGCTGCTCAAAGTATTTGTGGTGTTGTGTGTTTATTTATGAGCCTTTCTTTGCTGGGGATTCGCTGCCCTGTATCCTGGTAGAGGAGACTCCCAGGCAGAATGAGGAAGCCCTCATTAATCTTTGTGCTGTTGTTTAGAATTTCTTGTGCTGCCTGCTGCGGCTCCTGTTGGAGCGGGGACTGGCCTCTCTCACTGAACTGAAATGGCTAAGATTAATATTAATCCCTTTAATACTGCAGCTCATGATATAGTCATTAGGTGACTTGGAACTAATCCTGCCCACCTAACTAGTGTGATTTATTAAATACACATGGAGGATTTAGTGTGAATACAGCTTGGTGGAACAGGCATCAAATAAATACCGCTGTGTATCTGTGTTAATGCTGGCAGATTGGGACACAATTGCAGGACAGCCTAGGAAGAAACAGGAGTGCAAGGGATACTTATCATACGGTTCAATGGAGTTTACCTTTTTTGGACTAGTAGTAATGATTTTTCTAGCTGGACGCATCATATGCCTAGAGGTAACCGCAACCTAAATGAGGCTTAAAAATTAGAATTAAGAGACTGGGGGAAGCATGGATACATTTATACGCTGCCCTCAACAGAAACTGCTCAGCTTCCTTGCTGTACTGTGAGGAGACAGCAGGTCCTCCGAGTTGTCTGCTCTGATCCTCCCGATGTGCCGTGCCAATTAACATCCTGTCTGCAAACATTCGAGCTATAGAATAGGAAGATAGTTAATTAGTACTAAGCTAATGAGCATTAACCTGCTATTTCAAAATAACAGAGGCTCTTGTTAAAACAGTTTGGAAAAAGAGGTGGCTTTTTTCCATACGTGCGTGATAGAATCTCTGCGGAATTGTTTTTGATGGATTATTTACTGGTTTTGATTAAGAAAGGGTTGTTTAAAGAAACTGAGCAGAAAACAGTGGTCTGGGCAAGGAGTGTCTGTGTACATAGCTCTGAAGAGATGCCTTCCTGATCTCAGCCCTGGTGACATGCCCGTTTTGACATGGTAGGGGAAGGAGATCAAAGGTAAAGTTGATCAATTTCTAAATGTTGGGGGTAGAAGACTGTGAGAGTTTAGGAAATAAAGCTGACAGGCTGCAAGATGCTGCATTGTGAGCAGTACAGGATTCCTTGCTTATCCTAGAAAAAATCTCAGTATGAGCTGAAGTGACCATGCAAAAGCTGGCAAGGAAAGATTAAGATCTGTACACAAAGATTTTTAAGCTCTTTATGCCTATCATTTGCCTTTTGTAGTTTACAACTTTTTGGTTAAAAACACAAAATGTGAAGCTTTTCTTGAGACTGCTGCTTTTGAAATGCTTTCAGTAGCTCCCTCACAGAGAAAGGATGAAAATACAGACCCAACGTGGCCGGACCAGTAGCATTTAACATGGTGGGAAGTAAATTGGGTTGTGGCCACGTTAATCCTTCCCAGACTGTGGTACAGAGGAGCGGATTTGTTAAACCAGGGCCGTGGGCTGGAGAAGCAGAGCTGGGTGTGAGACAGAGCTTGCCGAGCTGAACCTGACGCGAGTTCAGAAATTATTTGTTAGTAGATTTTATTTTTCGCTTAAATTAAAAAAAAAAAAAAAAGTGGAATCCTGTATCTAAAGAGTTCTTGAATTGAAGAGGGATTATCTCTGTGGAAGGAGGGCTTGCAGTTTGTCCTGCTGACTTCTTTAATATTAAAAAGAACAGAAAGTTTGCATTTCAAGCTGAAACGCTTAACTGTTTAGTATCACGGTGGTGTTTCAACATGCTAGTCTTCCCGTGCAACGGGACAGATATTACTGACCTCTTGCCAACTCTGGGCCAGACTGTTGCCCAATGTACCAGTCTTGTACATGGGTCGTGTTAACCCTAAATTCTTCCAACAAGATTTTTTTTTTTTTCCTTCCTGCTGCTCCTGATCTTCATTAACGATACTTTTTCTAAGCAGCTCTTCTGCTTCCATACTACTGTACCTTCTCACCTTTTTAAATTAATTTTTTAATTTCTCTACCTGACATTTCTTCCCAACTTCAAAGACTTCTGGTTTTGGACTGAGTCCCAACCCAGTTCTGACCATACCAAGGTCTGTGTTGCTAGGTTGTTAGCCTTTAAAAGGGGATGTATGAGACTTCATGGTATTTTTCTTACCTTCTGTCACTTGGGATCCGAGTATGAAGTTGTCTGGCACTTTAAGTGTGATCAGTTTTGTTTTGAACCATATAATAGAAAGCCAGAAATGCTTAATTATGATGGCAGCAAATCGTTTTTCAGTGACATGAGTTAAAATGTCTGGCCTATTTCAAAGAGGGGATGGGACTCTGCTTGCCTGTTCAGTTGTCTTTATCAGTCAATGTGGGAATACAGCTGTGACTTCTCATAAGAGATGCAAGGTCATGCACTAGTTCTTCAGAGACCATATACAATTTCTGATAGAATAAATCTGGTTGTAGCTAAGGAAATTCACAGTATGCTAAATATGAAGCTTGCTGAAATGTATGTTTTGGTCTTGTACATTCAGGGTTTTGTTGTGTATTGTCATTGGTTCTGAAATAAGGTTGCCTGATTGTTGTAAGATTGTCAAACTAATTGCTGTCCTGTTAATGATTTATCAAATCAATTTATGTTTTTTTATTTTCTCTACGTTTTGGATTTTACTGAGTAATAGTAATAAATCTCAGACATTCATGTTTTTTCCTCTCTGACTTTGAGACACCTTCCCTAGCCTCACCCCAATCCCCCTCCTTAGTGCTGCTACAGCTTTTCAGTGGCTAACAGAACAGTGCAAAAGGTTTGTTTGGAAGTCAGTGAAATTTGGTGTGTGTAGGAGGATCCATGTATCCTCTGAAATCTTGTCTCTTCTGGACTGTCAAGTTGATAGTTTCGTAGCCAATATCTAACAGTCCAATACAGAACAAAGCCAGATTTTAGCTGGCACTTCTGTCTGAGACGGAGAGGAATCGAAGGCATTAGGGTCTGTAGCTAACTACAGTTCTGTAATCATTGAAATTCAGAGATGAGATGCAGGTACATATTGCTTGTGTGAGCACTGTGGTAGGTAGTTGGGACAGGAAGTGCAAGTCACTGTCAGTATGTAAAAGAATATAAATGAAGACTTGATTGCAAATCAGCTAAATAAAACAAACACAAACTACTTTTACTTTCATGTGATGTGACTTGGGGATGAATCATGTCTGTTTTACTTCAAGTCTTGCGTAGTTTCTTTGGAAGAGAACACTGGGGAAAGAGGGATGTTTTTGTTTTGTGTGTGTGTGTTTGGGGTTTTTTTGGTTTTGGGAGGGGTTGGTTTGGGGGTGTTTTTTGTTGGGGTTTTTTTGCTGTTTTTTTTTTAAGTTGGCATGTCCATTAATGAAAAGAATTTGGATTGTGAAAGTTGGTACTCGAGTACTCAAGGTCAGCTGGGAAGCCTGTTACATAGCGATGGTGAGAGCAAGTGAGTAATACCTTGCTTTGAGGGTCTTTTGTAACCTTTTAAGTTAGTTTATGTAGTGAAATGGATAGTGAAAACTGAAGCAGTGATTTACTCTAATCTGCTCAGCCTGCATTTACCAGTTCCTGTCAAGGAGGCATGGCTAGAAAATGGTCCTTACGTACTTGAACAGAACTTGGTGGGCATTTAGGAAATAGAGACAGTAAACCAGATAAAGACTGTCCTAGTTAATCCAGGCCTTTCCCACATACTTTCTTTTTAAATGTGGACACATAATAATCCCCTTTTGAAAAGGGCAGAGCAGAAGTTCCCTGTCCCTGCCTGGCACAGTGTTGGGCATCCTGGAGATGACAGTAATCATGTCCACTTCTACTTCAGATACTTTGTCTGCCAGCTTTCTGCTTCTCTCTGTGTAGTTTGGTGAAAAATACTTGGAGGAGAAGAAAGTGTTATTATATATTTAATCTACTATTATTTACCTATTATAGGACAGGTGAGTAGTATAGGTGCTAGCCCCTCTGTACCTGTCTTTTTGGCATAACCCCTCTTGAGATCTCCTTTCAGTAAAGATACATATATTTTTTTTTTCTTCCTTTTTTTATCCTTTCTCTTTTTCCCTTTTCCTTTTTTACATGTTTTCCTGCTACTCTGTAACAGAACAGTGTCCAGTTAGAGTAACGCTCCCTATACAGGTACAACTATTGTTGATTTTATCCGTGCATTCTGCCAGACTTTCTCCAGACATTGTAGTATTCCCTAAAACACTGATCTGTCTCTCCACAATTTACTAGTCTTCATACCGGTGTGGATGCAAACAGTATGCCATTCTGTTCCCCAGGTCTTTCTTTATAAGCAAGCAGAATAGGTCATAGACGATCATTTCTGAAGCTTATGAAGTGGCTTTCAGTAAAGACAGATCCTTACCGAAAGTAGTGGTGTGCTTAACCAGTTAAAACTTCTGTGAGAATCATCCACATCACGAAATTCCGTATTCTTTTCACTGTTGATTAGAGGATCACAGTCTGCTTTGCTTGTTCCTTTTGCAGTCCATTGCTTTCAAACACTTAATGACACAGCCCCACGGCTGTAGTCTTCTAAAAATATGTAGGTTTATTTAGTCTGGAAAAGGCTGAGAGGGACCTAATTGCAGTCTTCCACCTCCTAAAGGAGGATCACAGCAAAAGACAGAACTGCTTCTCATCGGGCTGAGACATCCATAGTCGTGAATTTTTAACAGGAGAAATTCCAGTTGGGCATAGGGGGAAATTCTTTCTAGAAAGAGTTGAATACTGAGACACGGGAAGAGAGTGGAATCTCCATCTATGGGGACTCTCAAAGTTTGACTGAACAAGGCCTTGAGCAACCTGATACAGCTCCAGAGCTGTCCTTGGCCTGAGCAGGAGGTTGGAGTAGGTGAACTCCAGAGACCTCTTCCAATCCGAACATCACTCTGGTTCTGTGCTGGTTGACCTTAGTAATTCTTAATCTCCACTGCGTAGTTATTTCTGACCAGCTAAATGCTGCCTCTTTGTTTAAAGTAGAATCAGTCAGTCTTTAAAATCCACGTGCATGTGCACACATACACTGCTCCCTGTCCACCCTCTACAATTCCAATTTTTATGTACTTGGATGGCATAGGTGTCTTCAGTGGCAGCTCAGGTGACTTTTGTGCTGATACATCTAGTCTTAAACGGCAGCATCAACTCTGTCAGGCCATAGGCTTGACTTTCCAGTATGTTCCAAAAAATGTGGGAGCAGGGAAGGGAAGGACTACTTCCTTCCATTTATTCCCCTCACCCTTGGCACCTCATCTCTGCTTGAAATGAGAAGGGAATCTGAAGGGTTCTGCTGTTCTCTCGAGCATGTCATTATCCATTTGAAGGAACCTAGCAGGTGAAGCCATATATAAGGAGCATTTCTTTTTCTCGGGCTCTCTCAAATGCACACAGTTGTGGATGTTTGTACTCAACAGAACCAGTGTGAAATTTAGTCACAGCCAGAGCATGTGTTCCAATTTTCCAGGGAAACTTTCTCCCAGCTGTGGTTTAACCCTTTCTCCACTCTGCTTTCTGCCTCTCCAGCATTTAGGGAAATTTCAGCAAGCACTTTCTGTGACTAAGGAAGCCTTGAGAGCTGGGAAAGAATTAGATCTCAATGGTCATATTGGCGATGGGAATAAGGTTGGGTGTTGGTGTGATGTATGTAGGAGTTTTTAAATAATTTCTTTAAAACAGTTGAGACGTTTGTATTTTTCAAGTTTGCTACACAATCCCTGCACCTCTCCGCTTTTGCCCAGTTCTAGTGGCAAATCTAAACTGAAGTTAGACTGCTCAGAGTAGTCTGTAAGCGGAGCCTACCTACTGGGAGCGCTGCCATGCTGTTGCAAAGGCTCTTCCCCAGTAAAGCTGCATTCAGCTTAGGAGTTTTGCCATTCTAACTCCTGGGCTTAAATGATGTTCTTAGGGGAAATGCTACAGGTGCTTTGTGTTGACTAGGGCTTTTCTCATCATGAAGCAGACTGATGTGCTAAGAGTGAGGGTTTCTTCCCTGTTTGTGGAAGGAATCTGCTTGCAAGTGTATTCTTGTTTCAGTTTTGCAAATCACTTGTTGAGACATCTATTGTAATGAGGAATAAATGCGTTTGACTTTATTTCTCTGCATGAAAAAAACATGTCTTGAATTACATTTTTGAGTTATCAGTGTGTCCTTCTGTAAAAGAAGGAAGCTTCCCATCAGTGTGCTGGTATAAAATGAACCTGCTGATTTTCCTCTCAAGAGGGAATGTTTTTTGTATTTCTAGATTTAAAACCCTTCTGTTACTGTGGTAAACAACCCTGGTTTATAGTGTGTAGTAATAAAGTGATTCCAGATAAAACAACAGTGTTGAGTTATATTTTACACTATTCTTCAGAACAGTGTTGCCACAGATGTGGAAAATAACAGACACATAGTAATCATCATGAGGCAGAGGGTGAATAAGATGCTCATTTGTGGAGGGGATGTGGTACTTAGTAGAACACTGGCTTCAGCTGCTTTATCTCTTTGGCTGTATTAAGTTATGTTGTGGCTTCCATTTCCCACTGCTGCTCTTTTCACTCATTTCTCTATTTGGATTCTTTTTGTACTGTGATTCTGTTCTTCACAGAGCAGGAAAATGACATCTTCAGACTGCCTGCTGCCAGATCACAGCAGTTTCAATTGGACACTTAAAAGCTGAAGCAGGTGCTGGAAACTCTATTCTCCCTTTGGTCTGATTCATTGAATGCCACTCCTCAGCTGAGGAATGGGGAGGGGAGGAGAATTGATTTTTGTGACTAAAATCTTGGAGTGATTAATATTTGCAGTGATTCAAATAGTAGTGTGAAGGCTCCATAAATTAACTCTGAACTTAATGGTGCTTGGGGTAATTGCAGGGTGACTGGGGGAATTGGTCTAGGTCTGAAGTTTTGACTCGGGGACCAAGGTGCTGTTTGTTTGATGACCTTAATATCTACAGCAGACACCGTATCTTCTTAGGAGAAGACAGGACCAACATGCTCTATTCCTGCTAATTTGCTGGAAGTCCCCAGATTTGGTAAACTGTGGGTGTTGCAGATGTTGTGTGGTGGTGTGTGATTTTTTTTTTTTGGTTGTTGAGTTGTTTTTTTGTTTTTGTTTTTTTTGTTTTGTTTTTTAGTCACAGCCAGAGCCTGCAGCTTCTGTTTAGAAGACTGGTTTAGAAAATCATGAATGTTTTCTAGGGATACTTCTGGAATGAGCTCCTGCTTTGTATTTAATTATTGCTGTTACTAACCCATAGAAGATCTGGGAAGGGAAACCCTTCAAGCAGTGAATGTTAGAGTGGCTATATTGATAATGTTCAATGTCAGAGGCTTTTTGTTTTCTGGTAAGCACAAGTCAGAATTGGAATAATTTAGGTAGGAAGGGATCTCTGGAGGTCCTCTGTTCCAACTCCCTGCTGAAAGCAGGACCAGCTTGGAAGTGAGATTGTGTTCAGGGTTAGAGCCAACTGAATCCTGAATATCTCCAGGGATGGACCTCCCACAACCCTGGGCAAACTGTTCTGGTGTTTGACCACCCTTCTTTAGAAAATTTCTTTCACAATATCTAATGGGTATTTCCCTTGTTGCAGCTTGTCAGCTGCATCTCATGCTCGTCTGCGTTCTTCCATTGTTTTATTCCTATTAGAGTCTTTTCCTTAAAATGTAAGGTAATATGGGAATAAAGACACATTCTGGAATGTTTGGACTAGGTTGGATACTTTGTTTATGTGCTGTTTGAGAGAAAAGGCACAATGAGTGCTCTGCTGTGGGCTTTTTCAAGGGCTAGTGTTGATTCAAATATGGCCCCGTAAACTCTGGGGTTTCTTGACCTTGTAACAACAGTAATGGCTGTGGTATAACAGCAAGCACTCAGTCTTGAACAAGATTATCAGTTGAATTTGGATACTTAGTTCCAAACCTTGATCTAGAAATCTCAGCAGTCTTTGAATGCAGGCCATTTACTTCTCTGGTTTATCACTCAGCACTGACAGGTGGAAGCAGTGCTAGAGGAGGAGAAAACCCCACAGTTGATTAAGGGGTGTCTGAGGAATGATTTTTGTAATGCTGAATGGGCATGAGAGATTAAAGTATTTTGAAAGGTTTATCTTCAGACAGGGCTTAGTTACTAGCCCTAGCTGTTCGGAAACCTAATTGAAATGTTACAGACCAAGACCTTTTTGTAGAAGCCTTGTATTCTCATGTCTCAGCAATCTGGACCAGGACTTACTTGTAGGTGTTTTCAGAGCAAATACTAGCTCATGTGTCATTTCCAGTTGTTATTGGAGAGCAGCGAAAGAGTTAAAGTGAAACATCAGTTGGATTTTTTTAACCACCCTTAAAGAGGAATAACTTTTGCTTCTGCTCATCAGATCCTCGTCTGTTGCTTTTTTTTCTTAAACATTCTTTTTAATTCAGTGTGATAAAACATCCGTTATTTGTAAGTTGATTGAGCATAACGTATTTCATTATAAAATGGTCATCCATCACTGGAAGCTGGGGACTGCAAAAAACATTAACTGTGCACTTTTGGCTGGAATGCAGCTTCTCCAGAATAATGCAGCTTCTGTGTAAAGTATGCAGCATAAAAAAAAAATCGACGGTTCAGGAAAACAGGTGCTTGTCTTGCTCTCCCCAAGCTTTGGGATTTCATCACACGTTGTTGGAAGGGCTCTCGAAGTCCTCCTGTTACCTAGAGTCACTTTCTGATTTTAAGCACTGGCCTCAAAGCTGCGCAAAATGCTGCACCCTGTCAAGTGGTTTCATTCTGACAAGGCCGTGAGAATTTATTGGCTCTTTAACTGCTTCTTTTTAGAAAATTATGTACATTTTCTTCCCCTCATTCATTAGATCCTTTGAAAGTTAGTTGCTTTTTTTTTTTAGTGAAGTTCTTTAACACTGAAACCCCAAAAGTGAGTGGCCAAACCCTGCCAGATTGTTTCTAGATGTGACTCGAGTATGTTCCTGTTGATTTCCTTGATACTTCACAAACAGAACTACTGGCTTTCTGTGTGATGGATTATAAATGTTATTTTGACCTTAACTTGTGTTATACGGTGTCATATTTCCCTAACTTAAATAGGAGCTTGAAAAATAGCTTAGTCCATGAAGAGCTGTAGTTAACTTTTAGTTTTGGAGAAACATGGGATGCTAGGGCAGGAAGCATTCATTGGACTGCTGTTACTGGGAGCTGCTTTTTTGAGATTATTTCCAGGTAATCTGGTGGTGCAACACTGAAAAAGGCCAAATGTGTCCCCCGTTCATATGAGGAATTGAAGTACAGGTGAAGTGACTTGCCCGAGAGCATGAAGGGGAGGCGAGTAGCAGAGACTGAGAGTAGAATGGTTTACTGATCTGTGATCAAGGACCTTGCTACCATCTTATGCTCAGTTTATTTGCGTCTGTGCTTATGCTCTGTCAGAGCAAATTCTGTAGGTCTAGACTTGAAAATCAAAATCTGTCTTTGCCTTTGTACCGGTTCTTGGGAACAAACACTGTTGAAGTATAGGGGTTCCATCCCAGGGGTCATGGTAGCAGCAGTGCTAGGCGTGAGAGGTTAAAGCAGAGCTGTGTCCACTGACCCGTTCAGTGCGTCTTGTGTATGGCACTTGGAGAGCTAGGCTGCATTGTGCCCTAAGGGAAGGAGAGAGGGATTTAAGAAGCCTACATTGGTGTGTGAACCGGGGACTGGCTTCAACAAGCAGCCCTGTTTATCTATGTGAGCTTTGTGCTGTGCTGTCGCTTTTACATCACTGTTGCTGGACAGCATGCAGTCATGATGGCCTATCTAAAGTTAGGACAGGATCACTCAGTTAAGCTTTTGAAGCACTCTAGTGATTTCTTCTGTCATGAGCATGTAGGAGATCAAAAACACTAGCAGTAAACTGCAGTAGATCTATTTGGCACTTTCTTAGAGTCTGTAACCAGTATTCTTTTTATAAGGTATAGTGCTAGTGGTCTGCATAACAAGGAGTTACTAATACTCCTTATACAAGCCTGCTGCTCAGGATAGGGGTTATCTGTCATCTCTTAAATGACCACTTCAGAGAAGCTGATGCAAGAGGGAGAAGGACCATGGGGTTGCTAATGTGATGCCATACTGTACCTGAATCTTTATTTGATGTTTGCACTCCTCCCAGGAGACACATGAGCTATGAGTATACACATGAAGTCTTTCTGCCCTGAAAAACTTTGTCTAAATTGGGAATGTTAAGGATGTGAGCAGAAAAATTTTGCTCTGGATTGCAACTGATGTTTGACCAAAGGTATTGCAGGGGAAACTGCAACAGTCTGGTGCTTCAGAGTATCATGTTGCCTCATGGAAATAGCTGCATTCGTAGGCTGCCTGTACTTGTGTGCATTCTGAAATAGTAGCATAAGTAGGATTTGTAGCATTGTTAAGAGGTCCTGATGGAAATCACACCAAAATCCTGGATAGGTTTATAGAACTGGGTAGAGCACAATGTAAAATTTGAAAATCCTAAATTTTTTTAATTTCTGTCACATCAGCTTCTTCAGACAGTTTGAGTGGAACAGAAGTATAGTGTTTAAACTTATAGGATGTAAGAAAAAGGTGTTCTTGGCAAGTTTTCTTCACAAAAAAATCCCACCTTTGGTTTAACAATGCCAAGGTTTATGGACCTTGTGGGGGAACAGCTAGTTCAGGTTGAACCCTAAATGGCACCCAAGTCTTGCTGCTTGGAAGAGGAGTCATTCTGAACTACTACATTCTTTTTTTTCTGCTGAAGGCATATAATTTCCATTTAACTAAGTTCATCGATCCTCTGAATCTGGAGGAGCAGGCAGAATAGGAATAAAGAAATACCTTTCCACCTCTCACCTGTTAATAAACTTTGTTCTTTCCTTTGGGGTGGTACTTTGACCCTAGTAGTCAATGGGTTTTGTTAATGGAGGCTGAATTACTGTCTTCATATTTCAGATACGATGAAGTATAATGCTTAAGATCCTAACTGGTAGAGAAATTAACTGTGTATTACCCTTTCCAGGCTGCAGTAAGGGCAACTAGCTTTTTATGAATGTGCAGAATACCTTCATTTCCTCACATAAATTTTAGGTCAGTTTGATTCCTCACAGACACTTTATTGTTTTACAGGTGGTGCCTGATTACAGGACATTCGGGGTAGGGGGTGAGGGGAAGTATTTAATGGAGTTGGGGACTGATATAATATTGTTTCCACGATGTTCATCTTCCTTGGTGGTCACTGAAGTTGAATTGCATTCACAGATCTCTTCAGCTGCAAAAACTATAAATGAGTGTTAATGTCAGTCTCTGCTTCCTTTCATGTACCATGAGCACCTTGTGTCAGCTGGTCGCTCTAGCACATAGCAGTATGCAGAAATTGATTTCTTTCCTCAGTTCATTCTCAAGAACATAATATTCACTTTTTCTCATTACTCTAGGAACTGAGCTGCCTTTGAATGGAAGCAGCTTGAATTTCCGCTTGTGCGTGCATATGCGATGTGTACACCGATTGCTGCAATTATTGCTGTGGGGGAAAAAGTTGTTGTTTAATGTTTTCACTGTTGCAGTGTCTTAAGGCAACGGTGGGATTGACTGCCACCAGGCCAGTCTCTTCTCCCTTTTGCTTTTGTTCTCTGGTGTCCCTTTTCCACCCGTGTAGGTTTGAAACTAATATTCCCATGATATTTTTAGGCCCTGCTTTGCCTGTGGCTTCTATTTTGCATCTGTGGTAACTTGGTGCGTTGGTGCCTGAGCTCTAGGCAATTGTGTCTTGCACTGAAGAGTTTTACTTTCTCGTAATAACATGGTGAAGTACAGTGTCTCACAGATTGGTTCAGGTTAGATAGAAGAATTTGTGTAAATCACAGCAGCAAGGTACATTAAACATTGGAGAGATTTTTGTCATTAAAAGATTCTCTTTCCTCTTGGGCCATGAGGCTTTTCTTCATTTCGTTCTTTGGATTTTGTCTGTCTCACTGATGCTTTTTAGATTTTCTGGCAACACAAGAAATGTCTTGGCTTGTTTGGGATTTGTTGTTCTTCAATTTCCTTTTAATTTTTCCCCTTGGCACTCATGGGCTTCCCTTGAGGAAAGGGTAAACAAAATGGGGTAACATCCAGACAGCTAATTGATGATAAAACTGTAATCTTTCTCTCCAGCTGCTTAGAAATAGTGAAGCTTTCCTTTCCGCAACGTAGTGAATTTGCAATGAGAGCGCTATTCATAGTGTGGTAGACTCACAAAGCTGTGGAGAATTACTGTGCTTTAAAATACCATGGAAGAAGTTTTAATTTCTCCTGGGCTTTTAAATTGCCTACTTAGTTTGGGCCTGGTACCGTGCGAGACGTATAAAATACCACAGTGAAGCAAGTCCAGTGACTGAACAGAGTTCTGTAGAGTGTCACAACCTAATTGCTCTTCCTTCGACATGTGCCAATTTCTTTTAGAGAGGAAAAGGAGTGCTTAAACTTGACATACATCAAACTTGGGCTGTCAGTCAGATGGATGGATCAGTCCATCCTCTGGACTTGGCGGTGTGCAGTGCAATTCCCCCTAGGTTTCATTTAGCCTAGCCAGCCTTGTTAGAGTGGGCATGCTCTCTTTCTCGTATTAGGAGGGAACCTTGGGAAACCTGCCCCTAATTCACAACAGCAGCAAGATCAGTAACTATCAGCGTTTGGTCAAGGGTAGATGAATTCGTCATGGGAGGACTGCTTTTTGCTTTGGTTTAGTTTGGTTTAGTAATTTCATTTAGAGCTGAATGCCATTGCATCAGAGGAGTGCCTGTGGGTTCTGAAGCTCAGAGCTGGTGCAGGTTCATCACAAGAACTGGCTATTGTCATGTGTGTAGTGAAATCTTTTGAAACCATTTCATCTGGTTCTAAACAGAGACAAAAGATGAAACTTACCTGCATTTCACTCATCCTGTTGTTATGGGATGTTTGTTTGTGGTTTTGTTTGGGTTTTTTTGTTTTGTTTTTAAGAATAGATGTTAAACTTCCAGTTACCTGTGAAACTCACTGCGATTTAGCTTACTGAAGGACTTTTTCCTTGTAGGTGTATGTGCAGGTTGATTTTTCTTCCCTGGAAGTTGTTCAGAGCTTCACTTACTCTGGGGTGGAGGGGTGGGGAGGGACATGGACGGGGACGGACCCCTTCAGAAAGGGATAGTATCTCAAATCAGATTTTGTAGAGCTGTTGAGGAGTTCAGTTTTCTGGAGTAGGATTAAGCGCCATTACGACTGGCACTAACAGTTCAGAGCTTGCATCTGTCTGAAAAAGCCAGAAAAGTAGTTGTAATTCCAGAACCTATCGGAGGCTCAGGTCAGCTACATTCCTCCATCTTCTTTCCCTGAGAGCAATCAGCCTCTCTGTATTGGAGATCAAATTTTATTTAATACTGAATTTGCATATGTGGCTTTACAAACCGTGGGTCTTGATCTAATCTTTCTCTGGGATGTGCTAACATAATCAGGTGTTCCTCTAGTATGACATAGGAGGAAGGATTTCTAGAAAACAAGCATGAATTAGTATCGAAATTGCACTTAAAAGGGTGTGGGTTATTACTGCTCACACTGGCGATAAACACACTTATGGAAGATCAATTTGGAAACAGTAGCCTTTTACTAGGTAGAGTTAATGGATTTGTGGCCTTTTATCAGAATAGTCATGGTCCTTTCAGAGGCATTCAGGTTACAGGGTGGAAGGAAATACTCTAGGATTTGTAGCGGGGTGTTCCCCTGGTGATCTTCAACCTTGCTATGCCAAATTACCCCTCAGTTCACTTTAGGGATACACATGTTTTGAAGCAGAGCCTTTTGAATATAACCTCTGACTAGTATATGTCAACCATAGCTCAGAAAAAAAGGTTGTCAAGATGCAATTATTCCTATCTCTGCTGTCTCCTCAGCGCAAAGAAATAAGAGCAGAATTAAACAACTTTAACTTTTGAAATAACCTGCTCTCCTGACAATGGGGGTTTTTTTTCCTACATTCAGCAATCTTTCTACATGCCAGCAAAATGACTGGCATTAAAAATTCCAGGAGAAGTGAATAGTCATGTGTGTGCTTAGGTCCATCTGGAGAGAAACCATGACAGCTTGCACTTTGTGTAGCTCCATACTTCCTCTTGATGGCGTTTGTCTTCCTTGTGAATAAAGTGAGTATCTTCTCATAATATGAAAAACCACTTGGAATAACAGTGGAGACAGAGCAGGAGTTTTCAGTGTGATTTTTGGCTGGAGATATTCTAGCAAGTACCTGCTTATGAAAAAATGCTCAGGGATTTTTAATGGGCAGTCAAAAGAGCAGAATTTGATGGCATCAGATGAAAACCCTGATAACTAAGGGCTAACATTGATGGGATTGTCGGTGTTCCTGCTTTGGTGGTATATGTAAATAATTCCTACAGAGAATAATATTTTGCTTGAGTTCATGCTGCCATGACCAGAGGATATCAGGAGTCAAATGCTCAGTATGCAGTCTGTCATCCTTCCCCAAAATAAAAATCTCAATTCTGAGGGGTGCTTGAGATCTTGGCATGATGGACAATCATTTGTTAAAGTCATGTTTAATGAAAGGGAGATAAACACATGAAGCTGGAGTGTGACAAATGAAAGCATTTGTGCCTTTGTAATGAAATTAGGCAAACAGAACAGGCTTGACAGCTCTGGGTTCCCCCTGTCAAACTGCATTTGTAATTCTAGCCTTGCATTCATGTGTGGCTGTGAATGGCACTGTTTCCCTCTTGGTATGGTGGGCCTGGGCCCCTGAAAGACCACTTCAATTCACAGGGAATTAGCTTTGAAGAATATATTTTACAGGCATACTGAAAAGGATTGCAGTTAATTCTCACTTCTCCTTTATTGGCTTGACTATCCTTAATTTTGAGCCTATGCTTACTTCTGTCATATGTAAAACTTTTGGTAACACTTACTGTAGTGAGGTATTGATTTCAGAGATACACAAAGCTTCTTTCCACCCATCCCCATGGTGAGCATGTATGCTGTGTGGTGAATCCCAGCAGCCTTTTAAAACAGCTTGTGGTATTTATGTGTTCTGGAAAATAGGATGAGGGCACCTGGCTCCTCAACCTCACCCTAGCTGTCAGAATCCAGTTCTCTTCATCTATTAAGAGCTTAGATTGGGATAAGACAGTGATATTTTGGGGAACCTGCAGGAAATATCAGGTGGCTAGTCTTTGACCTCTTATTTGTCAAGTTTAGTAGACGCTGCCATCATTATTTTCAGGAAGTATCACCAGAGATTTCTCTGATCACATTAGCTGCTGGGTCAGACTATGTAAGTAGCAATCTGTTCGCGTTTCAGATAAGAAAATCTCTAGAAAATGTGCTACGCATTGCACCATGTTGCAGGGCTGGCCTAGACCTTACAGGAAAAGGGGACCAAAACAACAAAAACCCTTTGGTGGGAGAGATGGCAGAGGATTCTTTTCACTTGAAACCTTCACTGTACCAGGACTGTGTGGAAGGGAACATACATTCAGGAACAAATGAATACAGATAATTTAGCTTGGCTTTTTTTACACTTGTTACCCTACATTAATTGGCTGTTAGTAAACTGGAGTTAAATGTTGGGCTAGAAGTTAGGGCATGTCTTTCATTGCAGGTGCAGGATGGCATGTGTTCCAGTAAGTCTGGAGAATTTGTTTTCAGAGTGATGAAACATGTTCCTCCTCTGCTCATCATCCGTAGAGCTGCTGAAAGTGTAGTTCATGAAACCAGAATTTGTTTAGGCTGTGAAAGACCTTTAAGATCATCAGGTCCAACCCTTAGCCCAGCACTAGTCCACCACTAAACCATGTCTCTAAGTACCACATCTGTTCATCTTTTAAATACCTCCAGGGGTGGTGAGTCTGCCATTGCCCTATGTAGCCCATTCCAATGCCTGACAACATTTCAGTGAAGAAATGTTTCCTAATAACCAATCTAAACTTCCCTTGGCACAACTTGAGGCCATTTCCTCTTATCTTTTTAAATGGGAGAAGAGACCAACACCCACCTCTCTGCACCCTCCTTTCAGGCAGTTGTAGAGAGCAATAAGGTCTCCCCTGAGCCTCCTCTTCTCCAGGCTGAACACCCCCAGCTCCCTCAGCTTCTCCTCACAGGACTTGTGCTCCAGTCCCTTCACCAGCTCCATTGCCCTTCTCTGGACACGCTCCAGCATCTCAGTGTCTTTCTTGTAGTGAGGGGCCAAAAACTGAACACAGGATTCTGTCAACCAGTCTCCTAAACAGGCCAAAGTCTGCCTGCTGGAAATCCGACGTGGCCCCTCTCCTTGCTTGTTCAAGAACTAAAAACTCCATCATTTTGTGACCACTATGCCCAAGAAGCCTCCAAACATCACAGTTTTGCCTAGGGACCGAAAACCAATATTTGTGTACCATTCTGGGGCTATTACCTAACTGTCTCCTATGTTAAGCAAATTCAAGCTGTGCAACTTTTTAGAGAGGAACAAGTTAACTGTAGTTCAGTTCACTAGATTTATTACTTTCTAAATTAACCAATGGAGAATCTGAGGACTATCTCAATGGAACTTCTCCTTTCCTTGTTATCCTGCATTTTGATCTGGGTGATACTAAGTATTTATTCCAGTAGTTAAGACTCCAGAAATGTTTTTGAAAATCTGGATTCTATGGCTACTCAGTACTTTTAGATGGTTTTAAAATTCAAGTACAATTTTGTCCTTTTTCCTTGTAACTTTTCTGTCTGAGTTGCTGAGAGAGAGACTGCAGGGAGTTCTCACCCTTCAGGGAAAAGACAGATGTTTTGGTGTTTGGTGGGCGAACTGAGACTAAAGCAGATAGAAAGTCACATAGGCCAGAAAGTCAGTGTTTGCAGAAAGTGTTTTTGAGGGTGAGCCAGGAAGCACTCACTGGTACCTCAGTTTTCTGTAGCATAAACTCCTTGAGCTCCTGAAGAGATGGATTTCTGCTCTATTACAGTGTTATTTTTGTCTTTTTCTCACCTTGAGAAGAGGATGCCTGTTCGTTGTACTGTTCGGTGTGTAAGCAGGGAAGCTGATAGCACTTGCTTCAAGCATTGCTCTGGCCTGAGCTGGTCTGCATTGGCGAGTGCGTGGGATACAACCGAGACAGCCTTTCTGAAGGCTGGGCGTCAGAGGCCAACAGCTGCTTCGAAGAGGAGTCCAGGTCATGTGGTTTGGGTTGCAGTTGCCTGTCCTGGGGACAAATGATGTTGAAATAACTTGTCATAAACAATTTTTTCTCGTTGGTTTACTCTGATTCGGAACGCATAGCCGATCCTGATAAGAGTCATTCAGGAGTGAAGAGTTGAACTGCCAGAGAAAGCAGCTTATGTGAGCGTTTTAGATCAGGAATGTGCCAACAGTGTGCTAACAATAAGAAACCTCTTCCGAGGGGGACCTGTACTTCAGGAGAAAGGGGACACTGGAGATCTGATGCAGCTTGTTTGCTGAAGTGCCAGAATGGCTGGATGGGATTTCCGAAATGGGAGTTAGGTGCTTAAACATGAATTAGTTGTTTAAATATCTTTATAGTTGTGTGTGTCTAAGCGCAAATAATCCATAGGATGAATGAGGGAAAGCACTGTGTTCTCAAAGGAATTCCCTCCACATATTAAAATAGCCAGCCTAAAGAGATGGCTTTCTGATACACTACTTAAGATATTCTTTCCCTTCTGAGTCTCCATACACTGCTTTGGGCTAGCTGAGCATTTTTGGGTGTAGTGCTGGAACTGATCTCTGTTTGCTTCCCTAAAATTTTATTGAAAGGACCTGTGTGAAAGGAATGGGAAGTCCCTAAAGCAGCCCAGGCTTTTCATGTCAGATGACTAAATCATGTTTTAATGTAATTTTCCCTAGCTTTGAGTAAATTGAAAAGGAAGGCAGCTTGTAGGAATCACTAGTGAAATTTTGATCTTCTTATGGACACTTGTTCAGTTTTTCCTCTTGTATACCCTAGGCTGAGCTCATGTTTGCCAGGCTGGTGGGTTTTGGCGTGGGTTTTTTGTTTGTTTGCTCTTGACCCAGAGTTGAAAGTAGTTACCTAGGCAGAGAACCAACCCATGTTTTCTATTTCAAACACTTGAGAAATGTCTCTTTCTAGGAAATATACTTGGAGAAATATCTCCATCAGCAATTCTCCAGTCTCTCACGAGTTGTGGTTTCCTCACTTGGAATGCCTGAACCTGAGTCTGGCAGAGCAAGAACCAGAGTGGAAAAAGCAGAGCTGCCTTTTTTTTTTTTTTTTCCCCCCTTCTTTTTTTTCTTGAAAGCTTTCATAAAAGTTCAGGTATATACTTCCCAACATTCGATATTTACTTTATATAGCCTCTGTTCTGGCAAAGGAATTATCAAAGTTATAATTGATTTTACTGCCCTTTTGAGGTTATTAGGTATTTTCAGGAGAGCATAGCATTGCTCTGGGACAATGGGACAGTTAGGTGCCAGAAAAGATCAAGTCTTTAGGTAGCGTATCTTTCATAAAGTTTTAACTTGCCAGGCAGAACAATTCCCTTTAAAGATTACAGTGCTACCTTGCTGAAGTATAATGTTATACAGTTCTTACTGTTCTGTGCTCTAGCTTGCACTTGAGCTCTGGTAGTAAACACCTAGTGCGGAGTGCACCTTGCAGTTGTAGTTACTGATCTGGGAGGGCTGGCAGGTTCGTTCTGGACGCTGCCGCATTCAGTATATAAGGCTACGAAAACCTTTCAGGGAGAGAACTTCTGAACTCACTTCACTGAGCTCAACAGGATGGAGTTAAAAGGATTGATCTTTAACTTACTGACTTGTTTGCAAAATTTTTATTTGGTTAAAAATTTCCAAGTAGCTTTAGTGCCACTCTCAGATGCTGAACTAACACTTAAGCCCGTGAGAGTAATCTGCTTCAAGACAAGATACAGCAAGAATAGCTAGAGCATGAGTATTTTTCTGTGCTCCCAATCTTCCTATTGAAGCAAGCACCGCTACCAAGACTGAGTTCTGCTTTGAAAAGGGAGCTGGTGACCCGTGTAAGTCCTCAGCGCCTGCCCCTGCTGCTGGTAAGAAGAGTTCATGGTAGTAACTGAGTGAATACTTCTCAGATGCAAACTACTAGCAGTGTGATGGTGTTTCACTGGAATTTAGATCTTTTAGACAGTAGTCCTTCAGTAGGTAAGCCTTGCGCTAAAAATACTCTTATTGTTCAGTATATTCTTAATTTTTTTTTTTTTTTTCAGTAACACAGCACCAACTATCCAGGCTGAAACAGTTTTACAGTGTACGCAGTCAGTTTCAGAGAGCTTAATGTAAAATGCTGTGTTACCATAATAGCTTGGGTCTCTGAATATCAGGGAAGCTGGCCAGAGTTGCTGTACAATCAACAGTATGTGCTGAAGTTAAATCCTAATTATGACAAACCATTTTGGATCTTCGTGTAAGCTGGGAGTTTCAGTTAGACTGCAGGGGAATCTAATCTTTAACCACATCAAGATTCACAACTTTAATTGAAAGAAACAAACAAAACTCCCCACACTCTTGTAAGGGAAATGTCTGTTGTCCCAAAAATGGATTAATGAAGAGTGTGATATCCTATGTAGCCTCTGCTAGCAAGTTTGTCTTCATCATCTCATTCTACTTGTGTAGCTATGTACATCTGCTCAAGTCCCATTTTTCTTCCTAATCAAGGTCCAGCTTTTCCATCCTGGGCCTCACTGGTTTGAAGGAGTCTGAAGGAATTGTCAGGATTATGATCGTAGTGACTGTTCTATAGAAAGGATCAATTTTGGAGAAGAAGAGTCTGAGTGTTGATCCCTAGTAGGTCTTACTATATTTAATGTTGTCCAAGTGCTTGTAACCAGACAAGTGCTCTATAAAGCACACTTAAATAAACATTGATGAAAGCATGTCTTATGATCCTCTGCATTTCTATGAGCTATTGAGAGGTGACACAATTGTAATGTCACACCAGGATATTATCTGACAAGTTGGGGGAGTTGTTCTTAAGCCAAAAAGATTGAATCATCACGTTCCTTTTAACCTCTCACAAGTTAGTGGTGTTGGCCTGATTTGAACTGGTGGCTGAAAGGTAAGAGACTGCATCATAATTCCTGAAGTTTCTTATTTTAATTGCAGTTTTGCTTTAGTTAACAGCAAAACTATTGCACTTTGTTCTCCGTGGTCTTAATTATTTAAAACAAACAAAAAATCCTGCATTTTTCTTCATCTGCTTCCACACCATAATTTGTTGCAGTTATGTTAACATGCTTTCTGATAGACCTTCTGCTTTGATACTTAATCCTACTTTTAAGACTACTTTTCAGTAGGATCTGTGATAAAATTAAATTTTATTTATCTTGGAATCAGGAGGGTTTGGGGTTTTTGTTTGGGTTTTTTCCTTAAGGTAAAATAATTGAGTTATGTTGGTAGATAGAAGAGCTGCAGCTTGTGTAAGGATTCAGGAATTACAGGCTTTTTTCTCCCCCACCTCAAAGAAGCTCATATGACAGATAAGTGTAATATTGGATCATCAAGAATATAAATGCCAGTATTCCCGTGACACTCTTAGCCATTAGACTTGTTAACTTTTATTAGGAATAAAACGTAGGTTTCAGGAAGTTGAGCCAAGTGTTTGTACTTAAATATTTCTGGTCTCAGGATTATCCAAGTTACTTTTAGTACACTCTTCTTTGCCTGACTACTGACTGTATTGTGGTTGCCTTCGCCTACTTTTTAACGCTTTTTCTTCTAAATTCCCCTCAGGACTTGTCTTACCTTGATACCTTGTGCTGGTTTTCTTGTTTGTTTGGGTTTTGTTTTAATCTGAGTTTTAGGTTGGGGGTGGTGGGGGTGGTGGTTTTTTTGGTCACTATTCCTAGTTGTGGCTGGTTTTTTCTGTATTTCTTTTTCATTCTCAAAGCTTCCATTGATCATCGTGAAAGTTTAGGAAGCTCATTAGTTGTTCTTTCTTCAGCTCAACAGCTCAGTGCCTCTGCCTTCTTTGTATTGCATCTTTAGAGAGGATGCTTACTGTTCAAAGCAGGGAGTAGAGAGTGTCCTGTTTTTTCTTTGGTTGAGAGGCTTACAAAGGTATTCTGAGAACAAGACAAAAGAGTTATTAAATTTGTTTATCTTGTGGGTTTTTCCTGTCTTTACCAAGCACACCTCCAGTGTTGCAGAAATGCAATTTGTATTCAGGTAAAGAGCTGCAAGAGACCCAATTAACCTGGTTGTATATTTGTACTATGCATGTGATTAGTGTGAGGCTGTATGTGTATTATGATGTTAACAGAAGCGGCGGAAGGTGAGGCAAGGTCTGTGTAGTTCATGTGACCACGCAATTCCAGGGGTACTAGGAAAGTGCAACTGTATCTGCCAATTAATTAAAGCATGCATTCAGGCAGCAGTGACTCTGTGGTGTTTACAGTGTGTTCTTACAGCAGGATTTGTTTTAGAAGGCTCCAGAAGACTGTTGGAAGATCATAAGGAAATGAACTTGAGAAACCATTGCCTTTAAAAATATATACATATACCTCTGTGTGTGTATATATGTGCTAAAAAGTAACCCTGACCTTCCCACCAGCCTTCTGAAACTAAGCTATTGCTCAGAGGCCTCTTTCCTCTGAGATTAAGCTTGCTGTAGATTCTTAAAAAGTAAATGAATCCGAAGGAATCAAGTCTAATGTCTCTTTACAATTTTCTTTATTTTAACAGACCTGTCTGAAATTGAACCCAACATCTTTCTTCGGCCTTTTCTGGAAGTAATCCGTTCTGAAGACACTACAGGCCCCATAACTGGATTGGCCCTCACCTCTGTGAATAAGTTCCTCTCATATGCACTAATAGGTATGTTATGTGGCTTCCTGGGATTTACTAAAATGCCAGCCAAATGCATCTCCTTGAGGTGTGTCTGGCCAGGCTGCATGCTTGCAGACTTAATGAGGAGACTGGGACTACAGCAATGGCTGGCAGTGGAGCCAAAGATTCTAGTCTGCCTTGCCTGGTGCATGTGCTTATGGCCTGCTGCAGGGCTGTGGTGGTCACCATCGGCTTTGTAATGCAGGGAGAGCAAAAGGGCCAGGGAGGGGAGAATACCAGCTTGGATTGCAATGTTGTAATATACATACACACAGGAGAATTTATTTAGTTTTGTGGAGTAATATTTCTGCTCAAAAGTAAGGATGTGTTTTTTGCCCGGTCCCAGGCCCTGTCTGGTGGCATGCCAGTACACTTGTCACAATTGTCATGGCAGAGACAATTTTGCCACCACCCAGACTTTCAGATGTGCGCATTCTCCTTTATATTTGTGAAAGACTAATGGTGCGCATGTGGTCAGTTCCCGTGGCTCAGCTGCTTTGTAGTAACTCATTAGCTGGTGTTCTGTCTGCCTGCAGTGTGTCATCCTGTTGTTAGTGGTGCTTAATTTTTCTGTGTAAATTCTGTTTCTACTTTCTGGTCATACCTTTGTGAATTACAAAACTTGTTATCTATGTGTTTTTATACGTAGTCTCACTTGGAGAAAATTCTTTTACCTATTTACCTCCCCCCGGGTTCAGATTTCTCAGTTCTTTTCCTCCCTTACATTATAAGTGAACGCTGTTGAATTTTTGGCACTGTTTTAAATATTTTATTCTTTGGAGTTAGCATGAGGGAAGTTAGAGAAAAAAAGGGCTTGATGTAGATGAAAACCACTTCTGTGGGAAAGACCCAAAGTTAAAATGAAGGGGAAAAAAAAAGGGGACTTGCAGGAGAAAACGTTTTTTAAGAGTTTGATGGAAATTTAGTACATCAAGACATCAGTTAGTGGGCAGTGTTGGGTATAAATAAGTGGCAAAAACTAATTAAAATGATGCATTATTGATGTCACTTTGTAGGACAATGAAGAAATCTTAATAAATGAGCCTGTAAAACATGTCCTTCTGAAGGACTAAGCAATAATGCAAAAAATACTGGTTTCCACACAGAATGAGGGATGGACTCTTCTTCTGGGCTTTTATGGTCTGGGTAGGATCAAAACATCAGGCTTGTATCACATGTCCAGGCAAAGTCTGCACAGGCAACTGGCTACAAATACTTGATTTGAGGCAGAAACAGGAAAAAAGTTAGTTAAGAACTCACAGCCTTTCTCTAGCTATTTCTTATGTAGAATATTAATTAGGTCACTCCACCAAGAGTGCAATCCTGTTGGTAAGCGTATGTCTTTGTATAGACGGTGGAACAGACCCTCTGCCTGGGTTTTGTGGTGGAGCAGAACCTGTAATCCAAGATCTCTGTTGCTGCTTCAGGTGACATTCGCAGCAGCCTTGTCCTTTGTGCTGCTCCAGATACCGGTGAGGCTGGGATTAGTGGTGCTGACTGAACATCTGGCTAGGGTTGTGTTGTTAAATTAAAGCTTTTTGGTCTTATATTTCTCTTCGTAATGTAAGACTGAAGGTAGTCTAAAGACTGTTTGCCTAATGATAGGAAAAGATTAAAACTGTCCTTAATAAATGAATCCATTTTAAACTGTACGGAACAAGGAAGGAAGGACTCCAGCGTAACCACAGTGGGGAAATTTCAGTTGTGGTGCATTTTGAGGCTGCATAATTGACAGGTGAAAACAGCTCTTTTTTCAAAAGAGTTGTTAACTGTGTCTGTTCTGTTAGTGGATGGGTTTTGCTCTACACTCTGGGTTGAAAGCCAGTGGGCAGTGAAAGGGCTAAAATCCTCTGATAATTATCTTTGTTTCAAATTTCTTTCTTTGCTTATTTCCAAAGCATTTCATTGCTAAATCTCCTGCAGTCTCACTGTTTTTCTTATTCAGGTTATGTGCCTACTTTTCAGGCCAGTATTGCCGAGGGGGTGTGTTTTGAAACCAGTTAGAAAAGAATAACACTTGAGTAGCCTTTGAGACCTCCGATCTCTAGTAGTCTGAACAGGGAAGATCTGTTCTGAGGTTGTTGGACGCAGCAACTCAGTAACGGTGGTGTGCAATCACAGCTCAGTCAGATAAAATGACTTGGTATTCACCATGCATGTTTTGGTAGGAATAGGTTGCCTTACGGAGATTATCCTCTACTTTGAAGTAAGTACCACTGTTTCAAGAGTTGTAGTTGATATATTACATGGTAATTTTTAAAATACAGGAAAACTGTGTGACAATATTAAACTCCCATTGATTTTTATCCCTCAGATTAGTTACCTCCTTACTCAGCAGTTTTACACTAGCTAGCTGTCAGCCTTTTTGATCTCAAACCTTAGCTGTAGGAAGACTAGTAGCTGAATTTCAGATTTGTTTGTTGTATTTTCCTCAGAAAAGGTATTTGTTCTTTGTGTTATCACAATGTGTCCCCAGCAACTTCTGGCTCCATTTCTAAAGTTAACTTTCCCTGGTGTTGCTGAAAACTGTGTATCAAGTGAGTAGCTGTTGCCCGTCTTCCAGCAAGAGGCCTTGCTGTTTAGGAAAATTAAAGCTTGTTCTCCCCTCTACCTTCTCTGTCTCCTTGGCCATTTATTTTAGTTCCATTAAAGGTGTTACTGAGCAGGCTTCTGGCTTTCCTGGATTTCCCTGATGGTTGAGCACCTGGATTTTCTGCTTTCTGCTTGTTCTTTTCTCTGCCAGTTGTGAGAGCACACCCCATACGAAATGTGTAAGTCTGGATGGGGGTCTCTGGATCTTTACATTGTAGGTGGCAGTTTTCAAACTGATATTTTGCTTCATACAGACTTATTTTTGTTAGTGATTCTGAGCAGGCATGGACACATCTTTCTGCACTGTTTTCTCACAAGGGAACAAAGAAGCGGTTGATCTTTTCTGTATCTTGTTTCTGCAAAGTAGAAGTATCTGTGCTTTTAATTGAACTCAAGAGGCTTTATAAATTGACCTGAATTTGTAGAGCTGTTCCAGGGAGCCAGGGCTGAAGTAGTCAGGCGTGATGTGTGTTGGGAGAGAGGTGTGTTTATTAGAGTTGAAGGTGGGGGCTAGAACAGTGTAGCAGTAGCCATAGGTCTGTTATGCACAACTTGCTTGCATTTCCTTCTCACACAGACTGTTTATCCATAACTGTGACTAAATGTATCCCTGAGCAACTCACACCTACTGGAAGAGGTGACAGTGAGGTGAATCTGCATGTTCTGCCTGTGGGAGCCTTTTCTTCAGGAAGTGGCTTTTCCCTCTTGATGCCCCCTTAGCTGCTTTCCACTGCAGTTGCTGAGGTTGGTTAACAGCAGTGCTAACGTAGGTGCTGGCATTGGAACACCACTGGTCCTTAGCTGATTTAACTGAGGCAAATTTAGAATCATCCTACATCACCATTGGTGGTTGTAGCTGTTATTTCCATTTGCAAACGAGTGCACAGGGTACCAACATATGGTTGATTGTATTGCCTGTGGTGGAAGAGTGGCAGCTTGTAACTGGATTATTAGCTGTTATGGAAGGTTCACAGAGAACTGCCTTTGACAGCCAGGCCTCGTGTCTAATGCTCCCCAGTATGAGAGTTTGGTATCCTGTTGAGTGCTGCTGCTGAAGCAGGTAAAAAAATGACTGGTTGGTCTTAGAACAGACTCCATGATGGCTCAGTGAGGTTTGACTAGCACACCAGGAGAGGAATGCACTCTCAACCACACAAGGTTTATGGGGAGGGTGGTGGGTGTCATGTGCTCCTAACAGGGATGTGTTAAGAGATGGCAAAGGAGAAGTGCTGTTCCTATGCAGACTCGTGGGATTCTGAAGTACATTGCTGCCATTTCAGTTTTGTGCAACTATGAGAAGTTTCCTTTCCTAGAGCCACTCAGAATCCCCATGGCGTGGGGAAGCCCTGCTCTCTTTGGACCACAATAAGGGCAGCTTTCTTTAATGCCTAGGGCTTAGCCCCTCCTAGGTGTGAACACAACTGGAGTCAAAGATGGAGCCTGCAAAGCTTCTCTGCAAAGTATACAAGGTCTTACTTGGTTCCTCTGTCAGCTTCCTTCTTGCTGGAGTTCAAGAGGCCCCATTGCCAATTAATGAGGTATTAACTAGTGTTTGGGTTGTCTCCTTTCTTTCCTAATGAGTGTTTAGGTAGGAAGGTAACAAGATTCTTGCCCAGTGCCTTATTGTTTAAGTGAGAATGAAATCAAAGCCGGAGGCAGCTTTTCTGAAGCCACTGTAATGTGGCACAAGATACGGTTACTAGCAACAATCTCGTCCCAAACATTCTCTCAACTACACCATTGTTTGTGGCTGAAACAGAGAGAAGGAGCCTTGATGAATGATTGAAGCGGGAGGCCTGCAACTCTGATATCTAAACTGTGATCGTGTCTGTCCACTGCTGTCTCTGGGGAAGGCTACTGGTCCATTCCTTCCCCAGCTCCTATTCCTTGGGAGGGATGTAGAACAAGAGACAATTTTTCCTTCTCAATCTAGTGGAACCTGTTTGGCATTTTCTTTTCATGGGAGCAAATCGGAGGTTCCCTGTGCTAAGAGCTGTTTTCATTCCCAAGGAGGAACTGAATGCATTTCACAGCTGATTGTGCTGTGTTGTAGGGAACAGGACATAGTCTTACAAATTCATACCTAAAAAAAATACGGCGCCAGTAATAACTGGTTTGTAATTATTTTCTGGTTAGGTTACATATTTTGACAGATGTAAATAGACAGTCTTGATAAAGTCATTCTGAAAGCTTGTGATTTAAAACTCTTTCTGTTATTGGGAGGTGGGTTTTGCTCTTGCAGATAAACTCACTCGGAGTCACAGAAATTAAGGAAGCAGATGGCAACAAAGTATCTCTGTGTAGATGTCTCCCCACAGAGGTGGTAGGCTGTAGGTGGCCTTTCCCTGTCACACGTTTTTATTCTGTCACTCAGATCCCAGCCATGAGGGCACCGCCGAGGGGATGGAGAACATGGCAGATGCTGTCACTCACGCCCGATTTGTGGGCACGGATCATGCGAGCGATGAGGTTGTCTTGATGAAAATCTTACAGGTAAGCGGAGAGAAATGGCAATTACCATAATGGTTGCTGCCTGTTGTGGAACATATCCTGTTACATGGAGATGAAGAGGAGGGAGCAATGTTTTGACTCTGCAGGAGCTTAGTGACAGACTTTATTTTTAAACAGATGGCTCATATACCTGTGGTAAAAGCTTTTCCAAATGAAAATAATTAAAAGCTTAAATGAAATTATTTTTAAAATCAGGGCTGGATGATGTGGTAGTATTGATAATCTTACTTTTGCCTGCTCTGTGTTAGTGAGGGGTAAATTAAGCATATGGAGCTTTCAAACTTATTTTTGAGAAAAATTCTGTGTAGAGACAAACCTGTGAACCATACACCTCTTCAGTCTCTGCACTTTTGAGCAGTTAGCTAGTTACCCAGTTTAAATACTGGGTGGCCTGAGGCATATCAGGCCTCTTTTAGAAGTGGGTTGGGAGATCATTCTTGTCTGCTAATCTGTCTTTCTTGAGTACAGCATTCAGTTTGAAATGACACCGGGAAAACCCTTAGGTTTCCCGCTCATGGCAGTCCTTGAGGAGACCAACCTCCTCCTGGAAATGCACTGCAAGTGTTATTCTACCATGGGACATGTGTGTGCTGTTCTTCGCAGGTTTTGAGGACCTTGCTGCTCACTCCAGTGGGAGCCCACCTCACCAACGAGTCTGTGTGTGAGATCATGCAGTCCTGTTTCCGCATATGCTTTGAAATGAGACTCAGTGGTAGGTTTGTTCATACTTCTGCAGTTAAGAAACGATTTTGTTTCCTCAGCATCAACTAGCTCTGTTGCAGAACGTGCAACTGAAGAAAGCTGCTGAGCTTTATATTATTGTGTCTTTCTACAACTTCAATGAAAATTTGCTAGGAGCTCACTGGACAACTTCCGACCGCTCTTTTCCCCAGCTGTGTGGCGCCACCGTGTGATTACATGCCCATTTGCAGTAATGCCGGGTTGGAGCTGGTTTTAATAAATTTGCCGTAATCTCTGTAAACAAGGCTCGGAGGGGAGTCTGCTTGAAGAAGCCTCTTGATAATATCACACTGAGTAATGACACCTGTGTTATTTGTTTTTGTCTTCGCAGAGTTATTGAGAAAATCTGCAGAGCACACTCTGGTCGACATGGTGCAGCTGCTCTTCACAAGGTAAACCTGCTTGTGTTTGCCTCAGCATTGCCGAGATGGCCCTCTAAGGACAGAAAGATTCCACACTTCCACTTAAGGGCCCTCAGAAAAATCGTCCAAAATGGTCATTATTTAGAGGTGGAAGGGGCTGAAGGATTTGGCACTTTTCTCTTGGGCTGACCCTGTCAGACTTCAGGGAGGCAGAGGTAGGGAAGGTTGCCTGGTTTAAGGTGTCCTTTGAGGAGAGATGGACAGCCAAGTAATGAAGAGCTTTAGGATATGGAACCAGTTTGAGGACAGAGAATGCAAACTTCAATCCAAATAAAAAAAGAGAAGAAAAAAGTGCTGTAAAAAGTATAGCACTCTTCAGGAGAGAGAATATAAATGGTGTTGAATAGTCACATGGTGATTTCAAGCTGAGAGCTTTGACCTGACATATCAAAGAGAATTTTAAACTCTTGAGATCATATGTCTTGGTCAAATGTTCTGCCCTTGTCAGCACCCTTCAGGTAATTAAGATTACTTCTTTTAAACTCAAGTATGTTAGTTATATAACTTCAAAACTGTTTTTCTAGATAGTGAAGTAATCAGAGACTTTCTCTGGGTATTGTAAAAAAGAAATGTGTAGATCTAGAAATAGTTCTAGTAGGAAAGGACTGTAGTAAAACTGACAGCTTGTGAAATACAGCTCTCATAATATTTTTCCCCCCATTGTCACATTCAGCTCCAGTGGGTTCTCAGGTTTTCTTTATTCCTCAGTGCACCCTGTGTCATGCGCTGCACTGGATGAACATGGGGCAGAGTCAGAATCAGTCTCTCCAAAAAAGGAGACGCCATGTTTCTTTTTCTCCAATTGCATACGTGAACTTTACTTAGTGCTTATTCATTGCATACTGTGTATCCTCTTCTCTGTCATTGATAAGGCTTGGAGACACCACCACCATCCATGCCTGTGGATGCTGGGGGATATAGAAGCCAGGCAAAGACAGCTACTGCAAGGATGGTTTGGCCATCTTGCATTGAGAAAAAGTAGCAGCCAGAGCTGTGCTGCAAGGCTTTTATCCCTTCAGCAAGCAAAGATAGAAGCGTAGTAAAGGAACAGAAGGGAGAGCAGGGTGTGTGGAGTTGCAGAGCTGTATGCATTTGTCTTTTGGTAGCACAGGTGAGAGCTGTCTACCTCTTTTACTCCTGAGGCAGGGACTGCTTATCTTATATCATTCAGCTTAAACTGAGATCTACTGAGCACTATAATTGTGCTTATATCATGCGGAATAGAGGATAACTACTGGGGTTTACACAAAGTTAATGAAAAGGCTTGTCTTGACTAGTAATAACATCTACACTGCAAGAGTCCTGGTGTGGATGACACCCTGGCTCAGCAGCTGGTTTTAGCAACATCAGAGAAACCTGTCTTGAACCAATCTAATTAGTCCACTGCTGAAAACATACACTGAAGGAAAAGAAACTGTACTTACATGACCATTAACAATGAAAATCAATACAGCAAAACTGCCATTAGCAGTAATAGCATGCAAAGCACCTCTCATCTATATTTGTGGGTTTTTTCCCTCAGCAGATTTTGTCAGGAAAAGAAACTAAGAACGTCTCTGTTTGTGGAGAAAAACTGATTTTGGTTTTCTAGTATCTGCAGCATGACTGGAAAGGCCAGTCTATTTTTTGTCCCTTTTTCTTACCCCATGTATTGGCTTGTTCTTTGTCTTTCAGGTTGCCTCAGTTTAAAGAAGAGCCAAAAAGCTACATGGGAACGAACATGAAGAAGGTAAGACTCAGCACTGTGTTGGCTGTTCTGCTCTTGTCTCCAGCTTGCACTCATCTGTATATTGGTTTTTTTTACACTTGTGTTTCATCATTCCTGCAAGTCCCCAGTTCACTGGAAGAGCATGTTTAACCGCGTAAGTGGGCAAAGATTCATTAATTCTGTGGGATTGAGCCCATGTAATCCAGTAGCGAATCTGGTTAATGATAGTGCTGCCTAAATGAGTCAGTCTGGATTCTGGGAACAGCCGTCAGCTGCTGTGGGCTAGAAAACCCCAGCAAGTTGCAGGACCTGGTAGTGGTGTCTTCTGATCATTTGCTGTCTTCTGCTCTCTCTCCAGCTTCTTTCTCATCTTTCTTCATCGACTACGGGTCTGATACTGAGCTCTCGGGATCTTATTTATCCAGTTCTCTCTATGCAGAAAGGAAACTCAGAGGCTGGCGAAACAGCATGAATGCATTATGAAATTGGGCTATTGTAGAAAAAGCTTTGGTGGCTTTCTGAAGGGGCAGCATTCTGTAGCAAAAACCTCAGTTCACATGGGCAATGCTATCTACTAGCAGCCAAATCAAAGTAAACTGTTCTTTTTTTCCCTTCTCCTAAATGCACAGTTTTCTGAAGGTGGAAAGTCCTGTTTTTTTCAACACCACCATCTCGCTCTATTTAGCAAAGTTTTTAGCAGCTGGATTCAGTTTGGAAAATACCATAAATGTGACCATATATGATTATTAATGTAATAATAATTTCGTAGGAGGAGGAAGGTCCACTTAAGGAACACCATATATGCTCCTATACATGTATATAGTCTTTATACTGCATGTAAAGAATGTCAGTTAAAATACAGGATTCTACTGTTGAGAGCAACAGGATGGGAAGAAGAGTGCTAGAGAAGAAATAACCACATTTGAACTTACTGAAGATACTGTTTATAACATTATAACTTCCACTCTGTTTTTATTTTTAATGAGTCGATAAAAGTGGCAATATTGGATAGATGTACATTTCAGAGCCAGTATAGCAGTGTTTTGAGAGACTGAATGCTTACTTGTAGGAGTCTGAAACTAGCCTGGGGCATTAGTTCTTGTGTAGTAACCTGATGATTGCTTGTTTCCCTTGCTGTGGGAGAAAAGTGGCAAGATTTGTGACGATGGTAGGTTGGCTTAAGGAAAGCTAAAAGAGCTCAGGCTAGTGTACTGCAAATACTGGAATTTGTCATGGTCTGTGTAGAAGAGGGGTAATGTGAAGGTGAATTTGAATTTAGTAAGGCAACCCTTATCAAGTGATGGCTGCTCCCAGCTCGGTTAAGTGATGCTCTGTCTTGTGTCTTGATCTACCTTGTACTGTCTCTTTGCTGCGCATGCCAGGAACCTGCCCTGCAGCCTTGCACTCTTCCAGGTTGTTCTTCTCTAAGTTTATTTTGCTTTGTTTAAACCATGCATTTGCCTGTCTTTCACAGATCTCTTCATGTCTCCTCAACAAACTGGAGCTAAGTAGTGGGGAACAGCCCAAAGCCCTGAACCAATTAGAGAGGGTATTGCTCTTTAAGAACCTGAAGGTCTCTCTCTCCCTTCTCCCTTACTCCCCTCTTCCTTCTCTTGTAAACACCACCCAAGAGATAGTTTTGGTGTGTGCAGCTAATCTCCCTCCACTCAATGGACACAGCATGGCTTTGGGGCACAGTGCATGCAGCGGTTGCTTTGCAGTGTTGTGGCTGCAGCTGGGGCAGGCTTGGGAGGGAGAGACCCTTGTTTTACTGCAGCATTCAGGGTCTTGGTGAGTGCCACCTGAGACACCATCATGGCGTCCTCTGAAGGAAGGGAGTGGGAGGGTGTGGGCAAGATTGGAGTCCTCTATGACAATGAAAAACTGAAGAAATGTCAAAAATGTAGATTTCTGTATGAAGGCTCAAGTTTTGTGTGTCTCAGCTGTTGATCTTGGTTGTAGATGTAGCAGCATACCTGAGGAGTCTCTTGACCCAGCATGCCTTAGACAGTTTTGCTCAAGGTGAATCTCTGAGCTTTGTAACTTGGTCCAGGATTAGAGTTCTATGCTCTCTAAAGCTCTTTTGAAGGAGACTGGTGTACATTTTCAACATCTTTGGCCATGTTTCTTCTGAAATTAAATATGATTCCCAGCAGTATTTGCTAACATGGGATGAGTGGAGCCAAACTGAATTATGAAATGTGTTAGTTCCTGCTAGTTCCCCTAGAAAATACTTCTAAAGAAGTATTGTAGGCCTGAGGACTGCTGGTTTTAGACCGATCACAGAAACCCTGAGAAATTAGCTTAGATGGGACCCTTCTCACTTTTCCATGTTCATTCATGAACTTAATGCAGCTTTACTTCTTGTCTGCCCTTAATGCTTTTTGGTGCAAAAGGAGCTGAAGAGAACATTTAGAGGTGTGCTTGCCATTCCTTTGTCCTGTGTCTATAGTCAGGATAGTTTGGAAAGACAGTGCCTGGAGACTCGCAGCTTTATGCAGAGTTACACAGAAGAAGAGAACGTAAGAAATGTTTCTCTTGGCAGTAAGAAGTGTTGTAGCCAAACACTGGGTTCTGTGGTGGGAGTCAGAAGGAACCCAAAGCTGAGGTTCCACAGATTTTGGAGATGGATTGCATTCATAGGTTCCTAAGATGCATAAATACGTTTCACCAGATGAAGTCCATTAGTTGTTGCAGTGCAGACAGGTAGGTAAGTGAGACGAGTGAACTGCATCAGTGTCTTCAGGACTTGGATCGTGGACTGCGTTCTCTCTGCATGCTTTTGTGTCTTGAACGCTACTTGGTGTGCTGACCAGTTCCATGCTGCATCTAGAATGAGCTCATGTTTTAGTGTAATCACTTTAGTTACTAATCATTGGCCCCTGCCCTTTTCTCTTGAGGCTTACAGTATCTTATGGAAAAACAAACGAGTGCAGGTAAGGTGGCTTGTAGAAAAATGAGATCGCACAGACCCTTTAAAAAGAATTTTGTAGTATTACATTCTTCTTCACCTTCCTAGTCCTTAGCTGGATTTTTATTGTTAAAACCTCATCTATCAAAGGAAGCATTTAGAGTCTTGTAACTTACACAAACATAATGGTATCTGTGCTGGGTTCCAAGATGAATGAGCAGTAGCTCTGAGCTCCTTTTCTACTCTGATTTCTAAAGAATGTTTTTAAAATACTAACTTGGGGTTTTTTTTAATGTAGAAGTACAAGCTCAATCTAATCTGAAGGACATTGATAATTAGAAAACCAATGCAACTATATCACTGAGCATTGGAGAGGGAGGGAGAGTTTTAGATGATGCTTAAAATTCAGGGTGTTTTTAATGATCTATTAAATGCCATTTACCTGCAGCATTTAGGCAAGAAGGCAACCTTAGGTTTAAAATCTCAGCCTCTTAACACACAACCAAGCTTTCTAGTGAAATTGGGAAATGCCTTGTCAAAGGCAAACTGTAGAATTTTTTGGCATTTTTATGCTAAAATAAAAGCCAAGAAATCATGGGACTGTTACATTTGAATTCAAAACGTAATACAGAGTGAAAGATGTTACTTTGCTGTCCTTTGATACATGTACTGTTTTAGAATTCCCTAAATCAGAGTGTTTGTTAAAACAACATATAGCTCCTTGACACTGGTGAAACATTTCTATTAAGCATTTTGTGTTTGCAATTTTTTTGTACCTTTGCAATTGTCACTGTAGTTTGCTACCCCTTATTTATAGGAGATAGCAAAAGAAGAAAAAACGTGGGGAGAGATGATATGGGAAGTAGTCCTAGGTAATCCTAGTAGGTAATACTAAAAGGATGCCTGTTCGTGTAGAATGTGGAATACTGGATAGTACCAGATGGAAAAATGTCTGTTAAATTGTAAAAACAAACAAACAAAAAACAGCAAAACCCCCCAAAACAACCCTCCAATACCCGATTCCCCTCTCCTCTCCCCAGAAAACTCACCCAAACCCACAAATAAACTTAGATTCTTGTCCAAAAGCTTTATACTTTGATTAAATATTTGGGATTCTTTAAAAATGAACTGAGTCTTTCTGCTTCCCTGACTAAATGGTTCCCCATCCATGTGAGGCTGTTGTGACTCAGCCTCTGAAAGATGGCACAGCTCCATCAAAATGATGACAGATGGGTATATGTCCCCTGTGAACCTCAAGAGGAGAAATCTTGGAGTTAATACAAAGCACAGTTCAGTCGCAGAAAATGGGTATTGTGTCTGAGGAAAAGTGTTTTTTCGAAAGGGCTAGTGTTGAACTGAGATGGTATTCGGTGTTGTGTGAAAGGGGAGATCAGAAATTATAATTAAATTGTCAGCTTGAACCTTCTGATAGGACGGTTAAAAATTTACCTGTTTCTCAGGAGCATGACGGAGGGTAAAAGGAGCGGGACAGACATGGCTAGCTCCTAGCTATGTCTTGGCTTCATTTTGGTGATTCGATTCCATGCCTGCCCATCCATTCATCCCCTCCCCCTCTGCCCAAGTTTTTATTGGCATGTAAATTTTTTACCTAGCAAATACTGCCAAGAGGATATAGTAGCTAGAAGCAAAGTGTATTATTTTGAGATGATGTGAAACAGACTTTCTTGGGTTTAACACACAACGCTTCCAGGTTTCCTTCCTACTTGAAGGAGTTTGATACAATGAACCATAAGTCATCAGATAAGACTTTATAAGTTATTGAAAAGGGAGAAAAAATATATCTGGCTATTTCTGAAATAGTTGGTAGGTAAAGTAAAATTATCTGGTCTAATGAGAAGCCTAAGCCTTTAATGAATGAAACTACTGGTAATATTTAAGGCTTAGAAAGAATTCTAAATGGAAAGGAAAACAAATAGGGGTGAAACATTAGGAATTGGCAAGAATGAAAGATAACACATTTTATGTAGCCCTATGAAGTAGTGAATAGGGAGGATGAGAGACCTGACGACTTTTACATGAAAGGGTTGTGATCCGTTTTAAAACACATTGAAATCTACAAAATTTTGGATTTAGCTGCGTGCTTGTCACGTAAGTGTTTGCCAGAAGCTGTGATATTGTTGCTGCAAAATTTGGAAGAAATAACAGGGAGCAAAGTAATTCTGAGGCTGTTGTTAATTAACAAGCTCAAGGAAACTGTAGCATAGCTAAAACTTGGGGATTAGTAATCAAACAAATAGAATTTGTGGTGCAAAGAAAAGTTACACAAACGGTTTACTGCACTGGGACATAACATTTTCACAAGCTTTGTTTAAATGAGAAAAATTGCGGGCTGTGTACAATGGGTTAGAATTAGAGGTGGAAAAAGAGTAGTGGAACCTAGAAGGTTTATGGGCATTTACAAAGAGTAGTAGCTGGAAGGAGGCAAGTTGCAGAAAAAGGAAGAGACTGAAGAATACAGCTGTCTTGTAGAGAATTTAAATCTGGTGCTAAGCATGTAAGGAATATTATAGCCTAAAATATATAACTTAACTGTGAATTAAGAAAAGAAGAATACCAAGAAGGGACTGGTGCTGAGACATGCTGGGTGGTTTCCTCTACATGCAAGATATCTGCTCAGTGCTCAGATTTTCACCCCACATTGAAGAGGTCTGACAGCAGCAGCAAAGTTGACTGCACCTTCCAAACCCAAGAGTTGTGTTGCTGCACTTAGAGGAACTTACTTTAGAAGGCAGCTGTTTTCAGGCCTGCTGTTGCCATTGTCAGTGTGACCAAATACCCCATTGTTTTTATGAAGTTCTGGAGCATCAGTGTGTGCCTGCAATACTAGCGTAGTGCAGCAAGTGCCACACAGTCTGCATTGCTCCTGCTGTGGTTTTTCTTTGCCCAACTGAAGATCTGTATAAGAACTACAAGTAGGATCCTGATCAAGAAGGATGTCAAGGGTTAGGTTAGATGTAGATCTGAAGAGGAGTAATGACAGAAGGCACATAAAAGCAGAGGATGGTTTGTTTCTAAACCACTAGGGTGGTATTTGCAATGTGGAGTGTTAGAGAAACACTTGTTGATAAAGATACCTGGAGGAAAGTGAACGTGGCACTGCTACAAATACAAAGAGTGAATTGGGGCAAGAGATAAGTGACAGAGCTGCAGACTATGCAGCATGGGACTGGGTGTTCAGACTTCATTCTCAGCCTTCTTGTATAGATGGTGAAATTTTAATTGAATGTCAAACCGAACTAGTACGTGCTTATGTACTTTAATTGATGCCTTTTAGAAGTCTGGAAACATTGGCAAAAGCAAAGAGATTTGACATGTGCTTGTAGGTCTAAGAATTCTTTATCCTAAAAGCTCACAGGTAGTGATAGGGAGGAGGGAGTACTGTGATAATTGAACTGTTAAGTGAATATTATGGCAGAGTAGCTGCAATAAATTGTCCTTTGATTCAGGCATGGAGTGTTGGCTAACACATGGGTAGTGGGGAGTCAGGGGCTGGTTTGCATGATTTTGAGGTGCTGATTAATTTGTATGATATATTTAAGTGCTGTTGCCTGACTTCGAGGGGTTTGAGACAGCCTTTGTGGGTTGGCTTGTGTAATCCGTTATGCTAAGTGCTTTTGCTATGCTGATATTCTTAATGCTTTATGGTTTTCAGTTGAAAATGAGAGCTGGAGGAATGAGTGAATCATCAAAATGGAAAAAGCAGAAGAGATCACCCAGGCCTCCTCGCCATGTAACTAAGGTCTCTCCTGGGACGGAACAGCCAGCAGCCAGTGCTAGTAACATCGCAGGTATGTTGAAATTTTTTTCCAGGGGGCAGACGGCATCCATTCTAGAGCTTTTTTGGAATATGTCTTTATTTAATTTCTCTTAAGGTGATGTTTTGCATTAGATTTTTGTATGTAGTCACTGAGAACTAATATAAATAGCTTTTCAGGCTCAGGAGAATGAGTTTGAAGGAGATGGAATACATATTGATGGAGGAAAGCATGGTCCTATGGCTAAACTGGACAGTATTTCTCTGCCTTCAGTTTGCCCTACAGGGGTAGTTTGTACTAAAGGGAATGGGGACATGGAGAGGTAGCTGAGGTTATGGGCAGCCATGTGGTGTGGAGGATTTGGAAGGTGCAGCAGGTGCATGGAAGAGATTGAGAACAAGAACACTGGCAAGAGGAGAGGGAATGGAGCTGAGGAGAGTTTGCTGCAGCAGGAGATTGCCGGTTTAAATGACATATTATTTCCTGTGTTCCTGAAGAGTGGACCAAAGGATGTGGGTATGGTGATAATGAAGGAAGGGCAGTGTGTGACTGGGGTAAATATACACGTAGAACTGAGGGATGTGCAGAAACCTAGGTATCAAGGGTGGGTAAATGAATAGATCTCTCGCTACAAATGTAAAGACTGAAAGTGTGCACCCACAGTCCATGCAATTTGGATAAAAGGCTACACTCATTAGGGGACAGGGAAATAAGGGGTACACTTACGGCTATTATGGGAAGAGCAGAGGTCATGATACAGTAAGAAGGCATGAAGACTTATGTAGGAAAAAAAGCAGAGAGAACAGCAGAAGTACCTGAAAGGAGATTGTGTGCAGGAGACTGATGGGTATACACATTAATCTTTTCTCACATGCTTTGATTCAGCCTGCAGAAGTGATACAGTATGTGACTGGTGCTGTGAGTTCAAGAATGTAATGTTGCGGGGCTTCCATATCCTATTGTTGTGTAGGAGTAGACTAAATAGTTACAACAGGGTTTAACCTCTCCTCTGGATAAATGAGTCATTCTGGCTGGAAAGTACTCTGTCTCTTGTGCACTCTAGAATTTGATGGCTCAGACATAAACATTAACAGTGAAAGCAAGCAGACAGGAAAATTGAAACAATAGCTGTGTAAAATACCTAATTCTGACACTTATTCTGTCACAGGAAACTAGTCAGTATAGTGTCAACAACTCCAGTTGTGTTTCTACACAGTGGCATGATTAGTGAAAACTAAGAAAATAATAAATGCAATCAAATTGCATGTAACTCAGAACATCTACCAGATGAAAATGAGAACTTATTCCTGCATAAATCATGGTTAGAATTAAGTTTACCAATAGATACTAAGATCCATTGAACAGTATTATAACTCCTGTAATGTTTTAGAGAGGAAGTTGAATTGTGTTACAAAGCATGTAATTGACTTTTTTGTAGTGGTAGGTAATGTATTAATTGTGCTTTTTAGGCCAGAATCCTGTTCTACCAGGTGGTGAAGAGAAGATTTAAAAATCAGTCATGTATTCCATTTTATTTCTTAAAAATAAGTAATGTCCTGCTGCTTAAGACACTTCCAAAAATCAAGTTGGCAATAAAACAGCACTGTGCAAAACCATATACATTTCACATGCAAATGCATTACTGTGCCCTGCAGTATATCTTCTCTTTTTAAAAATATTTGGTTTACCTTTTTTTTACGTTCTCCTCAGAACCATAAGAGCTGAAAATATGTGGGTTTATTTTAAAGGTACACTTAGATTCTTGGAGTACTATCTTGTATATAGAAAAAGTAAAAACATTTTACTGCTCCATTTCAGACTCATTTGAACTCTATTGCAATTCCATTTGTTTAAGGAGAATTAAAGAAATAGGTCTTGCCTTCTGATCAAGTTAAAAATCCTCACTTTGAAGGAATGACTAATCCTTGATGCAAGGCTCTAATGTGGTTGTGCTATTGTATCAAAGAGTAAAGTATACCTTTTGGACTACTTTCAAATTTCTTTTTCATTATAGCAACCCTCTGCACTCTTCATCTAACTGTGAATTACCTTATTTGCTGAGTCTGATGTAATTAAAATACAATAGTTGGATTCTGAGACCTGCTTTTATCTCGCCTGTTCATCTCTTTGATTCATTAATACCTGGCAAAAGAGAACCTAATTTATCTACATTCTCTACATTAATGTGTAACAATCTGAGTTCATTTGTAGTGTGAAGTAGTAATCAACGTAACTCTTTGTTGCTGTTCTCAGTTTATGAACTTGTGGCTGAGGGACAGAATTATACTGATCTTCCTGCTTCTGTTTCTCAGCAGCAAACGGAGTTACTTTCATAGATGGTCCTTCTCCCAGCTCCTCTGGGAGCTCAGAAAATGTTTCATCTGCAGTCAGCCCTGCCACAGACAGTGGTTTGGAGTTGTCTTCACAGACTACCTCCAAGGAAGACCTGACAGACTTGGACCAAGTCACTTCTTTGGGGCTTAACGCAGGAATGTCTTCAAATGAGGCCAAAGTCACTGAAAATCAAAATCAGCCTGAACTCCAGGTACATGGATATAACTTACAAAGAAAAGCTCTAACTCCCAGCATAGTCAGTTGTGGATTTAGCAGCCCTACTCTCGTTCTTTCTCTCTTTTTGGTCATAGTGTTTATATTCGATTTTAAGGCTTATGGTCACAATAAAGCATCCTTTGCTGTAAGTGATTTGTAAGTTCACATTTGTTCTTTGTTTTTTCTTGAGACCATCCCAGTTCCTTCATAAATTATAACTGTGCAGCCGAATAATGCACCTGTGTATGTAGTTGTACTCTTGCTAGTACCATCAACCTTAATCTAGGGATAAACTGTTAGAGGGAAACATCAAGGAAATCTGCAGGAGAACTAATTTTACTATCTTTAGTGGGCAATCTTTCTTGAGTTTGTGGAAATTCAGCTGTTGGTGTTTGTGCGTGTGCATTGCTGTTGCTGTGAAATATGACTAACCTGAACCAAGGCCTTTGTCAGTAAGTTTTCCTTTGTGTTGTCTCCACTTCCGCTGCAACAGTAAGACTGATTAGAGCTGCAGGGAACCTTTCAGGACTCCAGATATTTTGAATGGTATAAATCCTAAGAAGGCATATATAGAAATAGTGTGCTGAAATTATGTAGCATTTAAAACAAAAAATGAGCCAAATCTTAACCTTGGGGGCAGTAAGAAGTGATAGATTCTAGGAGTATCTTCAAAGTCAAGTCCTTAGTCTCACAACCTAGAAGCTATGTAAAATAGGTAAGAACTAGATGTAAGTGAAAGGGCAGAGAGCTGCAGATTATTTAGAGGCACTCTTTTATCTCAAAATTTGTTTTGCTGCTTCTATTCCATGAGTGACCTGTGTGTAATAGTTTTGAATGAACTGTGAACAAATAAGCCTTTCTTTTAGCTTACCTAGTGCTTGTTAACTCTTGTTTTGCTCATTTCATTCTCAAATGACTGATATCAATGAAGAATGAAAGTCTGAGGGAGGAGAAGATCCAGTCAGCTTCTGTCGAGTCTATCCCTGAGGTCCTGGAGGAGTGCACATCTGTAGCAGAACATTCTGACTCTGCCTCAGTTCATGACATGGACTATGTAAATCCCCGAGGAGTACGTTTTACTCAGTCTTCCCAAAAAGAAGGTGAGAAGTGTGCAGTGTTGCTGAAGTCCTTTTTCCTTTCCACTATTCCGTTTCACTTTCTGCAAAGATGGTTATAAGCTCCTGTTCCACAGCTGGTCTGTAACAACTTCATTTGTAACACTTGTTTGGCACCTGCAAAAAGCAAAAGCAAAGTTAAGAGTGCTAATCCCTCTCACTTTCTTTTAGGAGCAGCGCTGGTCCCATATGGACTGCCATGTATTAGAGAATTGTTCCGGTTTCTTATCTCCCTCACCAACCCTCATGACCGCCATAACTCCGAGGTGATGATCCACATGGGACTGCAGCTGCTCACTGTTGCCCTGGAGTCAGCACCCATTGCAAACTGCCAGTCCCTCTTGGGACTTGTGAAGGAGGAGTTGTGCCGGCACCTCTTTCAAGTGAGTCTGCCTTATGTTAGCATGGCATATGACACTGGGGAGTCCGATACTGATTTGTATCAGAGTCTGTTGGAATTCAGTGTTCTGAGGTTTGTCAGGTCCCAGTCTTCAAATAAGCTCTCTGCTGCACTGCAATGAGAGTTCTGCAGTGAGTGAAACAGTGGTGTTGCACAGCCAGAGAGGTTATCCTGTGCTGTTTTCTTCACACCGGGGCCAAGAAGGATGAAGGTGATTTGAATGAACTGTTGCTGTGGGAAAATACTCTGTTTTGATAGAATTGGTTTTGAGGTAACTGTGGATGCAAGTTACTAGCTTAGTAGTAAGCAGAACCTTTGGAGTACTGAGCTATTAATCGCATACAGGCCACCTCAGAGGCAGATTTTCTCCCAAGTTCCTTCTCCATTCACAGGATCTGTGGACTTTGACAAAAGTACAAAGTTGTAGTAAGAAAAGTGAAGGCAATGAAGTATATTCATCCTCACTAGCAAAAAGTTGAGGCTGAATAAGGGATTGCTTTTGAAATACCATTGCTATGGAAGGCAAAGTTTGGTTCTCAAAGCTGTTGCAGGTGATGCCTGCAGTGCCACAGTACTGGAACTTACAGCACATAATGACTAGCCTTTGTAATTCTTAAAGGTTTTTTTTTGTTTCTTGTTCAGCTACTGAGTGTTGAACGGCTCAATCTATATGCAGCCTCTCTCAGGGTGTGCTTTCTTCTCTTTGAGAGCATGAGAGAGCATCTGAAATTCCAGCTGGAGGTGAGTTTTTTGAGTATCACTTGGTGCATAGTAAGAGTTTCTTGAACTTTACTTAAATGCATATAGCTAGGCAGCAAGATACCATAAAACTATCAATTTACCTTTGTGTAAGTGACTCAGTGGGTTATGGGTAAGCTGTGTAGGCCTTTTCTTGTTGGATAATTAAAATGTCTTTGAGGCTGGTATACTGCACTGCCTGCCTTCCTACTAGTTTCTTCAGAACAGTAAATCCAGATACACTGAGTAGTAAAACTATTTGAAACCTTTCTACAACCACCTTTAGAATGAGCCATCATTAAAGGAGGAGTGTCATGTGGGAAGATGAAGCTTAAATCTGTTTCTGTAGTCCTCAAAGCTATTCACTGTCTCGCTTTCTTTTTTCTTTTCCTTAAACTGAGCTGCCCTGTGTTTCTGCCAGATGTATGTCAAGAAGCTGATGGAAATAATCACTGTGGAAAACCCAAAGATGCCCTATGAAATGAAGGAAATGGCTTTGGAAGCCATCGTTCAGCTGTGGAGGATTCCCAGCTTCGTGACCGAGCTTTACATTAACTATGACTGTGATTACTACTGCGCCAACCTCTTCGAGGAGCTCACCAAGCTGCTCTCCTAACCGCCGGCCGGGGGGTCTCGGACGGCTGGTGGGAGGGAGCAGCGGGCTGGGGGTGGAGGGGAAGCCAGTTACTTGTAACAGGAGTAAGCACAGATGCAGAATTTAGGAGTGGGAGTGGTTGAAAGATTCGGGGTGAGTAGTCTGTAGAGATGAAGGCAGCCATTTAACTTTTGGAAGCTGAAGAGCAAGGATGATGCTTTAATAGTCTCATATACTTAATTATACCAATAAGTGTATGCTGGAAAGCTTTGTGTGAAACATTTAGGGTGTTCTGTTGTATGCTTTAGCTTTCGCCAAGCTGTAGGGGAAACTTCCTTCCGCCATTATGGTGAGGGAGGCATGAAAGTTGACTAATACTTACATTTATTTCCCAGAATGCCTTCCCAGTTTCTGGACAGCTGTATACTGTCCATCTGCTGTCTCTGGAAGCATTGCTGACAGTGATAGATAGCACTGAGGCACATTGCCAGGCCAAAGTGCTGAGTAACATACATCAACAAGAGAAGGAACTTGCCAAATCCAGTCCAGAAACCATGAATGGCACCAAAGAAACAAGTAATAGTAAGATCCTTTTCTTTGATATTAAGCTTAGACTTGTGCTAAACTGGCAGATCTCATTTTGGTAGCTGACATAGTAAGCTCCTTAAATATATGTTTTCAGTCTTCCTGTTGCATGTTTTATAACTACACACTGTTAATAATCTTGATGTTTGTAAAATTTACAGATATTAAAATGTGTCCCTCATGTGAAGCTTTATATAAAGGCCATGTCAAGACTGCCAGTCACAACAGAAGGAAGGCCATGGAATTCATGTAGGCAAAATACTGAGGATACTGAGGAATCACAGTTACTGGAGGGAACTGCTTTGAATAAGCACATGTTCACTCTAGAGTGATCTGTTCATTATTTCTGTTACTAGCTTTTTCCTTGGCTTATGGGTTTGCTTATGTGTGTGGGTTTATGTTTGGTTTGTTGTATGTGGGTTTATGTTATGTTGTTTGTTTTTGTTTTTGTTTTTTCCAACTTCTGCAGATAATGAGAGAGTTCTCAGTGAGGGAAAATCTTCCAGTGCAGTCTCAGAGTCAGGTGGGGCATGTCCTCCCACCAGTGGGTGCCTTATGGCTGACCAGATGAAGGAGAGATGCATGGAATTGGAAGGAGGAAGTGAGGCAGGTAATAGTCTCTGTGGTACCTTGACACTCTGAGTGTGTATGTGCTGAGGATGGTCCTGACATTTGCTGACTGGTCCTGCTATACTGTCGCTATTGTGCATTCAAAATTAGAAGGAGTTATGTTGTGAATATTTATTATGTGTGTGCTGTATATGCTTACTAACTGTTGCATTTTTTTCTGGGCAGGGGTTAGATCTGGTGGGTCACTTTGGGGCAAAAGTGTCTGAAATTCATAACAGTGCTTGGTATTTTTAAGGTAGTCAAGGGCTTTCCAGGAGATCAAGTAATGCAGGAAGCCAAAACAGCCAGAAAATTAAATCTTGTGGATGTTTGAAATTGCCTGGGAGAAGAAGCTACTATGCAATTATGCTAAAGAAAATGTGAGTGGGAGGCATGTAGTAATTGAACAGTAGGAGTGTGACGGGCATTTGCAGGGCAGCAGATTGCAGCAAGAATCTGTGACTAAAAGTTATAATGGGACACTATAGTGGTCTGAGTGCTACTCGGAGGATAGGTTTGACTGTAATGACTCTTTATCCTTCTAGCTGAGAAGAGTATCCCCAGGAAGCCTACTCGATTTTCTTGTATTCTTCCGAGTCCGCAGGAACTTATGCAGATTAAGAACAAAAAGAAGGTATGGTTTGGAATATACCACAAATGGATCTTTGGGGGTTCTCCTTGTTTCCCATCCCATGTGGGCTTTGCATGACTGATCATATGTGAGAAATTTTGAGTTCTAGTCTCTGCTGGTAAGAGTTGAATAGTCAGTCACTGAAAATCCTGCTACATTGCAGAGACAGCAGTGATTATTATCTGTTCTGGTTTAGCTTAAAAGTTGCAAGAGCTGTTGGGCAAATTTTGTGGCACAATTTGTAACCTAGGTCTATCTGCTTTCTGGATGGGAAAGTTGCTGGATCTAGTTTGCATTATATGGACATAATCAGGTACCTTCATCAAAAAGGGCAGTTTCCATACTCCTATCGAATCTGTAACTGGGGAGCGTACCAAGAGGCCTGTGGTAGAAATTAACAGTCTAGCCTGCTGTTTGGATTTGTTTATTCCCATATTTGCTTTACCATAAGGATGACTGAAAAGATTGTTTTGATTGTGGCAAACCAGTTCTTTGTCTAGATGTCTGTTTATCTGAACATCATCAATCCAAGTTATGGTGCAAACTTTGTACAGCTTTTCCATTCCCTGAGTGGTTCCAGCTTAGGTCTAGTGTTGACAAAGATGCTCCACACTGATGGCTTTTATATTTATCTGCTGTCTTCTGTCAAACATCAAGTACTGGCCTGCTTGTTTACCTCCAGGCACAGCAGATGCATATGATATCTAAAGTCCCTGTGGCTTACATGGGACTGTTGTTTTGGTTGGGGTTGTTTGGTTTGGGTTCTTTTTTTCCATTCACAGATGTTCTTTGTACAGATTTTGTTCTCTTTGCACAACATATACATGAGGTAGGGAGGTTATTTGGGAAGTGGGAGATTACTAAATTTCAGTATGAAAGTGACATGTATTCTGAATGAAACAGAGAGTGGCCATAGCTGTGGGGTAAGGAGCCAGGTGATGTAGTGGAAAAAGAAATTGATGTCTTTTGTACAGTTCACTGGTGGTAAAGAGAAAGGGGTTTGATTTGTACCTGACTAAAAAGGCTTCTGACTTCTCTCTCCAACATAGATATCTTTATTTCACATTATTTTAAGGGAATGGTGGTCATATTTGTTTATACTTACTTAAACAAAAAGACTGAAGAAAGTACCAAAGAAAGTATCTCTTTGCTGGCATACTAATCTGTGGTTTGTGATCCACTCTGCTAGTCTCTGGATCTGAATGTAATTCCCTCTAGGAAGTCTGCTGCAGTACTTAGGAACCCTGTTCTTTACCTACAACACAGTGCTGCAGTAGGGTAATGCTAACTGGCATCCCAAGGGCATTGGGAGGAAGTGATTGTCAGCACAGTCTTCAGAGGAACAACTGAGTTTTGGCATTAGCTAATTTCTGAGAAATGAACATTGATTTACTAGATCTAGCTTTCATGGCAGCTTTGCTGATGGACTTGTCTGAAAGTCTGTTGTTGAGAAGGGATCTTGTGTAGTCCTTCCACTGTTCTAACTGAAAACCTATAATAATACTCCAGCTTTACTGTGCTGAAAAACAAGGTTAGCAGAACTCAATAGCATTGCCGGTAGCTGAGAGCTCCTTAAAGAAAGTTCCAGGTGAAAAAAGGGCAGTCCCCCACACTACAGCAGAGAGCTATCTCTGTTAGTTTGCCAAGGAAAAACCCTTTCCTGACCCTAAATCCACAAATGGTTTCTTGCTGAGCATGAAAACAGGGCACACAAAATATTCAACTTAAGTAATGTTGATGCTGACATGGCACCAGCATGTTCTGCTTCCCTTAACTGTTGAAGTACTAAACATTACCACAGCTGGGAGGAGGAAAAAAGCTAAATAAAAGCAGAAAACAAATTGCGCATCAAATAGAAAGTTTTCTTTGTGAACAAAGGCAATAACCAGAAGCTCAGAAGCCTAGGACTGACGTGATTATAAATGCCAGCTGCTAGCAGTCTGGTCTCCTTTTAGGTGGTCTTAAGAAGTATAACCAGTCCATAGAATACGCTAGGGCTTGGGAACAGGATGCTGCTAGCATGCTCTAGCAATGTATGCTACAGTCCCTTCAGGCCTGGCATACTGGAGCAGCACATGGATGTTCTTTTGTTATGCCCTCACTGGGTCCTTGTGCGCTGAACGTTAGTTCAGGATCTGTGTTTCACTGCAATTTGAGGTTGTTCACACAGGCAGGGGAAGCAGAGAACAGAGGGCTGGTGGCTTCTGAGGTAGTGAGGGAAACCCAGGGAAGCTAGTAATCATGATGGTCACGAATTTAGTTCACTAGGTCATCGCTAGCAGTTTGATCGTGATAGGAGCTAACAGGGAACTGACATTTATTCTGGTGCCTTAGTAAAGTTCATACAGTTGTTTGTGCTTTTGGTGTTTCTGAACACCACCAAGAACATTCAGTTAACCCTTTCTTAGTCACATGTTTTATTATGTGACTGTGGTGCAGTCTGGTTTCCTAAAATAAAAATCAGGTAGGACAGAGTAGTTGAATTCCCTTCAAAACCAAAAATGTACCTGCTCTTCCCAGCCTACAGATAACTTTGTCATGCTGGAATAGCAGATGTTCCTAGGAATATGTCTCACTAGCAGAATGTTTTCTGGTTCTTAGTTTAAGCTTTTACAGCTCTTCTTCTTACATCTGCTGAATAAGTGCCAAGGGTTCTTGCTGTGTGTCTCCTGGCAGTGTAGGAGAATATGAGAGCCTGGAGCCAAAGGGGACAGAAGAGGGCATGGAGCAGTGCTGCTGTTGTAACTGCGTGGTGTTGAACTTGCCACATGTCTGGGGTTAATCAGAGACCTTCCTCTGCTCTTTTTACAGACTAGAGCAGATGAGGCGGCTGGGGCAGCAGAGCTAATTGCTTGGTGAAATAGCAAAGCTTTTCAAAGACAGTAGCTCATGCTTGCTCTGTCCAGTGTTATTTGATCGTGAATCCTGGTGATGAATGCAGGTTTTCTGGGCATGGTTAGCCTTCTTGCTGGATGAGACAGGACAGCAAACATCATGCTGAGCTTGATCTATTTTTTACTTTGTGGTTCAAAAGCCGAGAACAATCTAAAGTAAGAAATGCACTTCAAGTTTGTAATTATCAGAATGTCCCCTTCAGCTCCTGATAACCGGCACAGAGCAGTTCAACCAAAAGCCAAAGAAAGGGATACAGTTTCTGCAGGAGAAGAACCTTCTTGCCACCCCCATTGACAACAATGAGGTGGCCAGGTGGCTTCGGGAAAATCCTCGCTTGGACAAAAAGATGATTGGGGAATTTGTGAGTGACCGTAAGAACATAGACTTGCTGGAAAGCTTTGTTGGGTGAGTATTTTTCTGCATCTCTTTAATCAGAAGGGGGTGAAAGCTAAGAGTTCAGTGATTGAAAAGCAGTAGAACAGTAGTTCCTGGAGGCATTGGATTTGTGTCGGTTGGTTCTCTGTGTACCAGCATGCCTGTGCATCTCTAGCATATGGTAACCTTAGATACGTAGAGTAATATGATACTCAAGATCACTTCAGTAGGGTCAGGCTTTGTGAAGACTGCAGCGATAATTTCGTACATAATCATCTGCAGGAGTTTTTACTCCCCTTAATAGTTTTTTGCCTGTTCATGGTATGTTTCTTCTTACTCTCCCCCCTTTACTGTCTGCTCTCTGAAATCTGGTATTGTGATGCTGAATCAAATAAGATGTTAGTCAGTCAGTTTATCCTACCTTTGCCATCTTATTTCAGTTTCTCACTACATTTTGTTCATCTTGCAGGACTTTCAGCTTCCAAGGTTTAAGACTGGATGAAGCTTTACGACTTTACCTAGAGGCCTTCAGATTACCAGGAGAGGCGCCTGTAATCCAAAGACTGTTGGAAGCTTTCACGGAACATTGGAGGGTGTGTACTTGCTGAGCAGAAAGCTCAAACCCGTGTTTTTTCTTGTGCATCTGCTTGCTATGATGGACAGATCAAACTGCCTATACAAGCTTACTGTGTCCCACAGGCAGCAGCTGTTGTTATTTTATAGGAGGTGACAGTGGTACATAAATTCCCAGGGTGCTCTTTGGAAGCTGGAGCCAGAGCCTGGGGTTTCTGTTTGTCCCAGAGATGATTCAGTACCATGGGTAGGAAAAACGCAGTCTTGGGTCACTGATATTGTTGTTCCTGTAGAACTAATTTGTGCCTGCGTTTGCCTTTCAGAAATCCAATGGGTCCCCATTTGCTAACAGTGATGCCTGCTTTGCCCTGGCCTATGCAGTTATTATGCTGAACACTGACCAGCACAACCATAATGTCCGCAAGCAGAACGTCCCAATGACTCTGGAGGTGAGTGTTACCCATACAGGTGCCTGTCTTCTCTGGCTATGTAGTATCTGTTTTTTATCTCAGTGGCATTCTCTGTTTCATTTTTTTCCTCTGGCATCCATTACTCATGTACACAATGAGCTGATATGCAGCACTGAAGTTGAGTACAGTTGGAAAGGAGAGCTGGGGCAAGGGACAGTCTGAAGAAATATGAGCTTAGCAGACAACTTGCCAAGTTAGTCAAGAAGCTTGTGTGTCTGAGCAAACTGTATCCTAAGGCGTAGTAAGGAAGAGAACATTGTGAAACCACTGGAGTCTTCTAGAGAGTTCAAGTCCTGCGAGTGTCAATGCAGTGGTACAGTCCTGTCATTCCAATGTCCAGCCTCAGTTAAACATGTGTTATGCTGTGTCTCTGTTCTTGTCTTGTGAGACGAGGCAGGGGCTGCTGCACACTACTGCCACAAAGAATAGTATTTATTCTTTGAACTTTGAGGCTGCATGTTGAGAAAGAAGGAAGATCTGATGGTCCAGTGAAAAGCAAGGGGAGTACTGATCTGAGTCAAGCAGTTAAAGCTGGAGATACTGGGAATTTAACATTGCTGCTGACTAATTTTTTTCAGGAGTTTCGGAAGAACCTGAAAGGTGTGAATGGAGGCAAAGACTTTGAACAGGACATACTGGAAGACATGTACCATGCCATCAAGTAAGAATCAACCTGCCACCTCCTTGAATGCAGAGAGCAAACTAGAGTGGTGTGATCTGCAAGACCTCTGGAGAGTATGGAGAGAGACTCATTGATCATGTGCCTGTTTGCCTCAGACTAACTTCCAGCTCTGTGTGGGGCTGTGGTAACAAGCCTGTCAGTGACTGCACTGGATTTATGTCTTTGGATTCTTGTTGTGGTATTTTAATCCACAGAGCTTAAGCTAAACTTGAAAAATATATTACTTCTATCAGTATGAAACAGAATGGCTAAGCAAGGCCAGCACATGTGAAATGCTGTATTTAAGAAGCCTCTGTCCTCCAGACAAGGCCTTTACACTTCTTTAGAATTTTTTATGTAGTGCTAGAGGTGGCATCTCATCCTCAGGGACAGCACTGGCACTCTGACATAACTTGTCCAGGACTCGGTTTCATATGTTCAGCTTTTGAGCTCTTCATATGAGGCTGCTGTCTGTACCAATCTCTTCTGCCACCCCTGAAACTCTTGGCACACTGACCAGTATTTGAGGAGGCTTCCTCATGGCTGAGACCTTTTCCTTCACAGACTAGCCTTGGGCAGGGAGCTTTAATAATAGCTCAGAAATCTAGCCTATCAGTAAATCCAGGCCCAGACAAGTTGCAGCTGAGAGAATTACATCTCTGAGGAGACAGGATGCAATTCTCACTCTCAGTTGGTTTCAATCTGCAGTGGCTCAGGCCAGGAGCAGGGCACTGTGATTAGGCTGGCCTTCTCCAGGAAGGTGGGGATGCTGCCTGTACTGAGTATCTAGAAATTCTTCAAGAGGTAGCTGTAGCTTTCAAGCAGAACTCTAGTTTTGATTGGCCTCTCTCCCCTGAGGGTGTTTCTAATGTTTTGAAGTAGTACCCTGAGTATATCCTCATATCTTTCAGTTATCTAGTGCCTCTGTCCCAGCTATCCCCTTTATCCTCCTTTCACCAGATACTTCAGCATTTTCGGTATGTTCTGTGCCTAAAACAATATGTGTATCATTTCAGTATTGTTGGTTCAGTATTGCAGGACTGTTTGTTTTCTCCATACTATTCGTGGGGGGGAATCAGACTGTAATCTGTACAGAGTAGTGCATTTCACTTCTGAGCACAGATTTCATTTCCTGGGGCTTTCCAAGTAAACTTGCTTCTGTTAATACTAATCAAATATGGATTCTTAGAAAAATATGCTTTTGACTGCAAACATATTTTTTCTGATAATCTCAGGAATGATTGCTCTTGTCAAAATGTGTGGGCAACTGAAACTGGGAATAGTTTATTTCTTCGGCATAAAACAAGGAGGGTTTTTTTTATATAGCTGTTAGCACATGAAAATTACTACTTTGGCAACTGAAGTAAGTTATTTTTGATAGTTGCAGAAAGACTTCTAATTTTCAGAATGACAACAGTTCTCTGTAGATTTGAAACTCTTGTCAATTAGTTGGTCATTTGGAGAGGGTTCTCTCTTGTGCAGTGTTACCCAAGTCTAGGGAGAATGTATTTAGGTTTTATATAGTTTAACTTGGGATTGCAAGTACTACTTGGCATTAATTATAATTATTTTATTATTGTATAGCTTTAATCCAGTTAGAGTAAGGAGCTGTGATACCCTGGTTATGGATCACCCATCACACATTTGGTTTCTTGGTTTATGTTTCATCTTGTACTACTTGGCTTTCTGGCATCTGATTTTGGCATAATTCGAATATTTGCATTCTTATACAAAGGTTCTCGTGCTTACTGTTGACTGCAGTGGTAGAACAATTTAATTGGTTTTTTTTATCTGGGAGTAGTGAGATATGCAGAACACTACCAGGGTGAGAGGTAGGACGAGGGGTAAAGCTATGCCGGTGTGCTGTCCAAAATTTCCCATCATTTAACTACAGCATGTGTTGCGTTTTACGCTTGCAGTGTTAGGTCGCTGCTTCTTCAATACTGTCCTCACATGGGTGCTGCTGTGAGCCACTGCACTTGATATCCAAGGTATCAGAGAGGCAGAGGAAGCAGGCAGGCCTGGGAAAATAGAATGTTTCAGAAGCCTGCAAAATCACTCCAGAGCAGGTATCACTTACCTTTGGGACCAAGCAATGAAAGGCACTGTGTAAATGTTAGGTTTGGCTCAGAATGAAAAATTCAACCTTTCTGCCTTCCTCCCTTGTAGAAATGATGAGATAGTGATGCCAGAAGAGCAGACGGGACTGGTAAAAGAAAACTATATCTGGAACGTCCTGCTACATCGTGGTGCCACTGATGAGGGAATATTTCTCCATGTGCCTCCTGGAAGCTATGACCACGATCTCTTCACCATGACATGGGGGCCGACCATTGCAGCACTTTCTTATGTTTTTGACAAGAGCTTAGAAGAAACAATCATCCAGAAGGCTATCTCTGGTTTCAGGTAACTCTTGCATTCATGACGACCCAGAAGAGTTAAAGTGTGGCCATTGTCTTGTGTTTACCTGCTAGAGACATCACAGTGAATACCAACTGTTACTTCCCTAGTATTTGAGGAGCATTTTATTGCAAGTGATGGTCCTTTGGATTTGTTCTATCGTTTGTATTGATTCATCCCATCCTGGGGCCTCTCTTGGTTGCCACTCATTGTTTGACTTGACTGCTGTGTTATAATAAAGCAAATGCCTGGGGTATGTATTTTTAAACTCCAGCCTGGGTACATTTAAAAGACTTTCTGATGTATCTGTGCTGCTTAGAAGTGCGGGGGGGAAGCCGTTCTTAACTTGCACAGTGGTGCTGGCAAAATACCTGTATGTGAACAAAACCTCTGGTGTATGAGGCCGTAGCTGTGGCTGAATTTCTTTCCCAGCTGACCATTATCAAAAAACTTGCTGTCTGTGAGAAACTGGATTGGAACAATCTCTGGTCACGCTTAGCTCCCAGCCAAATGATGCCTTAAGAAGAGTTTGGAACCTCTGCTAATATACTGCTGTAGCAGTGATCTCTTGGAAACTAGCCCTTCATCACTACTGCCAATCTCAGCAACTCCCTCATGTCAAGACAGGAGATGAGGTATATTGGCTCAGGTGGAAGTGGTCTGTCTGATTAGACTCACTTCTTGAAAGTGATCCTTGCACAGACAAATATCAGGATCTGTGGATGAGGATTGATGTTACTTGAGGGATAAGAGTAGACTTCTATATATCAGCATTCATTATGAGTGGGTGGAAAGGAAGGTCTACAATGTCAACAGAGACACGCTCTGATTTGCTGTCCTGTAGACAGACTTGTCTGTGCTGACTTACGTTATTTTCTATTTTCTTCTTTCCCCAGGAAATGTGCAATGATTTCTGCTCACTATGGCCTTAGTGATGTGTTTGACAATCTCATCATTTCTCTCTGCAAGTTTACAGCCCTGAGCAGTGAGGTAAGTTTGCAAGGAGGGGAAAGAAATGTAGCTTTACGTATATTGAAACTTTCTTCCTCTTTTAAGCAGTAATATTTGCTTATTTTAGTTACCACAGTATGTGTAGATGCCTGTCAGCCTCTGCCCAGAGTTTTCTGGAGGAGGCAGTGAAAAGCCTGTAGTGAAGTAGGAATTCCATAAAACGTAACTACTCTCTCACAAGTGACAGTTTGTGCAGAGCAGAATTCCATGATGTAGAAGTGTTTATTCCATCTACTTGATCTGGGAAGACTTACCTCCCTGTGATCAAGACAGTGATCATCCATGATCCCAAGCAAGTTCATGCATTTCAGCTGTTCAGTATTTAGTTGTAGGGCTCATGTGGTGCCGAGAGGGACTGTTTCGTGAGCTCTTCTTCCAGAGTGTAGGGGCTGTGCATCCACCCAGCATAAAGGGGTTAGGAAAACGAATGCTTTGAATTGTCAGTTGGTGTGTGGAGTCTGGTAATGGGATCACTTCTGGCAAGCCCTGAAGACGATTTCCATGGATTTGTACTGTGAGAATAAAATCAAGATACGGTAGTTGGTGCAGGTCTTTTGTTCCTAAATCTATTTACATGTTACAGCATCAGCCTATTTTTTCCCAAGGTGTTCGATGGACAGTGTGGGGCAGACAATGCTTTGTGCTAAGGAGAAGGTGACAGCAACTCCTTTAAAGGGCCAGAACTCTCAAAGAATCTCACAGCATTGCTCTGAGAACCAGTGCAAGACCCACAATGAGCAGAATAGGATTACCACACATACAGAAAAGGGAAACAAGATCATTCAAGACTGAAAGCATGGGAGTAAAAAGGATAAGACAGGTGACTTTAAAAAAAAAAAAAAAACGACCTTGAAGGGATAGCAGAAAGGGAACAGTCCTGCAAATTATTTGTTAATGGACTTAGGCTGCAGGAAAATGGAGTTGTTTGGACTGGGTGTTTTGCATCACTTGCATTTTGGCATTCGTAGCAGTGAAAAAGTAGCAGGTTGACTATCAAGAGACAAAGAAATCCCAAGTATTGTGGGGCTGCTTTAGATTCCCTCTTCCTCTGCAGCTCGTAACAGTGAAGATTAAATACTTGATCCTCCCCAGGCATACCAGACCTCAAGACTACCAATAGATACCGCAAGCAGAGGAATGTCTGCCATGAAACAACTGACACAGGTTTACACAGTAGAAGCAACTAGTCTAAGCCCTCTGAGGCACCAGCTATTGCCAGCTGCATCCCTTCTAGCTGTGAGACTGGAATCTGGAGCAGTCTGAGCTCTGTGTAATTGAAGCATGGCTTTTGGTGATGACATAGAATCAGGGACTTCTGGGTTTGAAGAAGTTTGTGAGTTCTTATCTTTGGCCAGATTCCAAGTACACCAATTACTTTCTGCTGTCCTAAATTCCTGTAAGGCTTGGAGACAGTAGTGGAATATGACAACTGAACAAATATTTGAGAGAGAGTCTGGTGGAAGGGGAGAAGGAGGGGCTGTCTTCAGGGGCTGAGGAGGCAAAACTAAGAGCAACTGTGAGAAAGCAAGGGAAGAACATCAAAGTGTCACTTAGCTGCTTGTCAGATCATTGTGGTGATCAGGCATCCTCTCCAAGCACTGCAGTTACTGTGTGTGGCCACTTTGGTTGAAAGAGGAACGGAAAGTAACCTGGAGGGGGATTAAGTGATTTGAGAAGAGTGAGTGCCCCATGTCTTGATCCACAGTTGAGACTCATACTGATTCAGGGTATAAGCAGTAGCAAAACCTTTGTGTTTTAATTGGGTGGCTGTGGCTTGTTGCTGTAGTGTAAAACCAGGCGTGTGGCTGTTTGCACCTCAGGCTCCAGTGATGTATGTGTTCGTGTGGTTTCCCCATAGCAACACTGAGAAAAACGTATTGGTTGTCACATTTCTGTCAGACTTCCAGATTGGTACTTCTAATGGAGTACATCAAAGACCCAATTTGACAGTAGTTTTGCTAGCAGTCTGACTGAAGCAAGAGCCAGTTTTTCTGAACTTCAGGTCTGAGATTGGAAGAGCCACATTTTTAATCTGTCCTATATCCTGTCTTCTCTCTCCTTGCCTGCTGAAGGACTAAGTATGGGTTTTGTCCACATAAGCAAGAGAATGGCAAAGCCCATCTCGTGCCAAAAGGAACATTGCAATGAGCTTAAGTAACTGGAGAAACATGGAGCGTGTTACAGTGCCTGATACTAGCTCTGGATTTTTTTTTTCTTGTTTGGCAACAAATACTTGATTGGTTTGAATGGCTTACCATGCTTTTTGTATTTTGAAAAGCTGTGAGTGCATTGAACAGATTATGAGGAATTGTAAACCAGCAATTATTGGCAGAGGCTGTATGTCATGGTTCATCACTCTTAACTTTGAATCCTGCTGTTAAGTAGTGGTACGAGTAGCTCTGCAAGTCAGTAGTGCTTTTGGCTGTTGTTTCCTTTGCTGACAGTAGAGCAGAGTAATTGCTGCTTCCAGAAGACATGTGGTACTTTTTGTAGAAGGCATCGGTCCTGGAATGAGTTCCCATAGCAGAATAAATTGTTAGTGAGTTTTCAGCAAGCACTCTCCAAACGATCTGTATTGTTGTCGTTCTTGGAGAGCTTATGTCTAGGTGGTTCAGTGATTCAGCTTGTATCAGGTAAGCCATCTTGTCCTTGTTTTTGTACAGAGTGAATATGAGCTGAAGAGTTATCCAAGCATTGTACATAGAACTGTTGTCTTTCCTGTAGCCAGTTCTGAACAGTCTGCCCTAATTTGTGTTGAAAAGAAAACATCTCTTGCTGACTGATTGCCACCCCCTCTTCTTTCCTGCAGTCTATTGAGAACCTGCCCACTGTGTTTGGAAGTAATCCAAAGGCCCATATTGCAGCAAAGACTGTGTTTCACTTGGCCCATCGCCATGGCGACATTCTGCGGGAGGGCTGGAAAAACATCATGGAGGCTATGCTACAGCTTTTCCGAGCAGAGCTGCTGCCCAAGGCCATGGTGGAGGTAATAACAGCCAGCCTGTGGATAATTGAAGGGCAGGGGAGTGGGAAGCTGGCTTTTTGTAGAACCAGTTCAAAGAGGAGGAGAGCTCTCTTGCAAAGACTGGGCCTTGGTGAAGGGTGTACAAAGCTGGAAAGGTGCAAAGGGAGGGTGTAATGCTTGAGTTACATCCAGGTTCTCTTGCAGGGCTTCTTTTTTTTGCTCATTTTACTTTTTGTTTGATTTGAGACATTCCGGCATTCATCTTACTTGAACAGATTTTGAATATTGTGCAGAAGAGGGACATGCTTATGGGCACAGTGTTAGAGTACAGCATTGGTATTGCTGGGTGGGGGTGACACTTCACTGAAGGAGCAAGGGGGTGAAGAGCTGGGGTTGACTGCCTACACGTGTGTGGTTGGGGGTAGTGTTTCATCACTAAGTGAAACATTACAGGGGAAAAGAATAAACCAACACAGATAACAAAGTAGTAGACAATTGATCATATACATGTTCTGGTTTGTCTTCCAGGTTGAAGACTTTGTGGATCCTAATGGCAAAATCTATCTGCAGCGTGAGGAGACACCGTCTAACCGGTGAGTGCTTCAGGTGGCCCAAAAAGGAGTCCATTTTTTACCAATGCTAGAGAATAATATAGTGTGTTTTCTTGTTTTCTTACTGATGCTGATGTCTTCTGATTTGCAGTGGTGAATCTACAGTGCTCAGTTTTGTTAGCTGGCTCACCCTCAGTGGGACAGAGCAGTCTGGTATGAGGGGACCATCTACGGAGACACAGGAGGCAAAGCGAACAGCTCTGGAATGCATAAAGGTAACATACAGGCTATAAAAGGACTTGCTTTTGTTTGTGGTGGCAGTACTATGTGGATAACAGGCAACAGAAACGTAAATGTTCATGCTTCTAGGCAATATTGCGGGTTCCAGAGGACTTGGGAATTGTAAGAAACTACAGTGAGGCCTATCTGCATTGCCAGTTGAAGGGTCTTATGTACTGTTACGCACAAATGTAGTAATACATGAAATTAGGAATGAATACACACAAGAAGCTGTGATCTGCCCTTGGCATCAAAATCCTATAACTGAAGACTCTTTTGGAAAAGAAGAGTCATTTGAGAATTTATTAATTTGTCTTAAGATATATGGTGCCCACAAAATCTGAACCTGGGCTTTGAGCAGTGTGTGGACAGAGGCCCCTTTTTAAGGGGCAATGAGCTATCTGTTAAAATCTGTCTAGCACAGATCAGGCCTTTTAAGGGCAACTGATATTAAGGGAATGAACTAGCTGGCTGGAGTTTTCCTCCAAGTAGTTGTCTTGCAGCCATTCTCTATATCTTCCCTGGGAACAAGCTTATGTTTCTGGAGGATCTGTTTGTATGCCTTCCCCATCCCCCAGATGCACAGTCTTCTCTTCTGTCTTTTGCAGCACTGTGATCCTGAAAAGTTGATCACAGAGAGCAAATTTCTCCAACTTGAATCCCTCCAGGAGCTCATGAAGGTGAGAGAGATGCTGGGTGGAGGACTGGACTGGGGATGGAACAAGCATGCCTTGTATGATCATGGCTGTGTCCTGTGTACTGACCTAGCTACTCTGTCCCCAGAGGAGATCTTGGACTTATTTGGATATGAAACCAGTCAGTAGCTCAGCTTTTAGATTTAACTTCTGTTGCTTTAGTAGTAGAGGAAGATGTTAAATTGTGGAATGTATTCTAAAAGCTGTGAGGAGGTCACAGTGTTTGAAAATATGTGTACCTCTGTGCAGGTGCTTAAGTTATAGCTTGTGCTTTTTCAGCTTTTCTGGTGTGCCTAATCAGGACATTCTAAAAGGCAGCACTTCAGAGGCAAGACCTGTGCAGAAATACTTGACTGTGTGCCCCTAGGTAGTGCGCTACCTGACTGCTGTGGGAGACATAATAAGGCTGGGCACTCTAGCCTTTGGGTTAGAGGAGCTCATCTCCCTCGAGGAGGGTAGTTACCTGGTTCTGACAGTGGCTTCTCAGGCTAGTGTGAAAGCTGAGGCTACTCCAGGGTGTGCAACAAATCTGACTGCAGCTCAGTGTTTCCAAAATCTAATAGTGCGGTGCAACTCTTGCAGGGATGCTGTGTGTGCTGGCAGTGGGTGTTGCCTAATTCCATGGCTCCTTAAAGTGCAAGTGCCTTTCCCTTTGGGCTGCTGTAATTGCAATTCACTGCCTTCATCAGTAGGGCCCATGACACTATTGAGGCTTGCACTAAAACAAAGGAAAAGTGTATTTCTCAAGACTTGCTTCAGAGGTTGTCGTGGTTTAACTCCGG